>NW_026111690.1:162500-400000 GCF_024679095.1 Eriocheir sinensis
GTCCTTGGACCTATTCTGTGGAACATATACTTTAACGACCTCCTGCAAACCATCCCGGCAGCAAGCGCTTACGCCGACGACTGCACCCTCTCCAGAACATACAAGAGGGAGGAAGCCCAGGACGTGATAGAGTCCGTCAACAGACAGTTGGCAGACATAATGGCCTGGGGAAAGAGGTGGCAAGTCAGGTTTGCCCCTGACAAAACCCAGGCCATGGTAATATCACGTTCTCGGGAGGACGCGAGGCAACTCCACGGCAGACTGAGATTCGGGAGCGACACCATCCCTCTGCAGTCCAGCGTCGACATCCTGGGCGTGGAGGTGGACTCCCAGCTGCGGTTTGACCGTCACCTTGAAAGGGTGGCGCACAAAGCCTCCCAGAAGGTGAACCTCCTGCGCCGCATGAAGAACCTCCTCGATGCTGAAGGCCTGAACACCCTCTATAAGGCACAAGTCCGTCCAGTGATGGAGTATGCACCGCTCACCTGGATGGCCAGCGCCCGCTGCCACCTCAACCTGCTAGACAAGGTGCAGAGGAGGGCTGAACGCCTCATCAACGGCACCCAGCACCACCGACCGAGCCAGTGGGAGACACAGCGACAACAACAACAACAACACCCACACGAAGGAAGGGCAAGACCAGCCACGAACCAGCTGAATAGCCTGGAGCACCGTCGCCGCGTCGCTGCCCTGACGGTGCTACACAAGGCACAAGTGGGCCTAGTGCCCCACCTGACGGACCTGAGGGCTACCTGGAGGAGGTCTGAGCGCAGCACGAGAACGGTGCTGAGCAACGCCTCCCTCCTGGAAGTGCCAATGGCCCGCTCCAGCACCCACCAACGTGCCTTCTCCATCGCAGCGGTGGTGTGGTGGAACAACCTCACTGCTGATGTGGATGTGACACAACTGTCCACTCAGCAGATGAAGGTTGCGTCCCACAGGTGGCTACTCCTACACCCACCGTAAACATGTATATAATTGTAAAATATAATCGGCAGAAGCTTTTAAATAGCTCCCCAACGGTCGGGGGAACTTTAGCATATACAAATAATACTGCCATGTACTAATGTACTGAACATGTTTAAATAAAAAAAAGAGAGAGATATAGAGAGAGTGAGAGAGAGAGAGAGAGAGAGAGAGAGAGAGAGAGAGAGAGAGAGAGAGAGAGAGAGAGAGAGAGAGAGAGAGAGAGAGAGAGATTTAGTTAGTTTTGCGTGTCCTGTTCTTTATATTAGAGAGAGAGAGAGAGAGAGAGAGAGAGAGAGAGAGAGAGAGAGAGAGAGAGAGAGAGAGAGAGAGAGAGAGAGAGAGAGAGAGAGAGATTTAGTTAGTTTTGCGTGTCCTGTTCTTTATATTAGAGGGATGTAGTTAGTTTTGTGTTTCCAGTCCTTTACATTTCGTCACTTTTACCTCACACTCACACACACACACACACACACACACACACACACACACACACACACACACACACACACACACACACACACACACACACACACACACACACACACACACACACACACACACACACACACACACACACACACACACACACACACACACACACACACACACACACATTCTTTTCCGTCCATATAGTCGGGTTCCAAGTGCTGGCGGTGGTGACAATATTTTTTCATCAAGAGTATTGCTAGAATGGGAAGTGGATTCATGGAGTGGGTACAGGCGGGGAAGAGGAAAGACCGTAGGAGTGCACAGTTATATAGTGAAGGCTCGTCATCTGATGTAGGAATGGTTTATGGGGACCTTCTAGTTAAGGTCACAAATGGCAGCTGAGATGATCATAAGTCGGGGTGGAATACTGAAAGGCATAGAACAGTATAAAGAAACATATGTAAGGAAAAATATGAGCATGGAGGCAAGAGTTAAGATGAGGGAAATTGTGAACGAATCAAAGCACATGATTTAAAAAAAGAGTCAGAGAAAGACATAACAGTGATAACGGACATAACACTTCGCCACCTATCAACTCGACACAATCTTCCAAACACCTATCCCCAATTTTTTAACAACACTCAGCTGTCACGATCTTCAACACTAAACATCCTCAGTTTATCCTTAACTCAAAACCTTAACTGGAAACTTCATATCTCTTCCCTCACTAAATCAGCTTCCTCGAGGTTGGGCGTTCTCCGCCAATTCTTCTTTCCCGCACAGTTGCTATTCATATACAGGGGCCTTGTCCGCCCTCGTATGGAGTATGCGTCTCACGTGTGGGGAGGCTCCACTCACACAGCTCTCTTGGACAGAGTGGAGTAATTTCGACGGGTATATTTATGGCCCTGGTGGTAATCTGACTCTTCTCCTGTACCGTGAACCTAACAACACACTCATAATAACCCGACTAATCTCCTTATTGGCCGTTGGAAATAGTTGACGTGAGAGCCGAAAGCGACTAACAAAGCTGACCTAAGTGTTCTCTAGCTAGCATAACACTGTCTCCCTTCCCGCCTTCCTATCATGCCGGCACCTTGTTAGTTTGGTCTTCGCGTAGTGAGTCGTCGCTGCGAGGCTCTCCGGCGGCGGTGTTGTTGTGTTATGGAAACGACACGAAGCCAATCCAGGAAATGCTTCTTCGCCAGTAAGGCTTGCGCTGCCCCCTCCTTCTCCTCCTTTTCCTCCTCCTCCTCCTCCTCCTCCTCCTCCTCCTCTTCCTTCTCTTCTTTTTTTTCTTCTATTCTTCTTCTTCTTCTTCTTTTTCTTCTTTTTCTTCTTTTCCTCCTCCTCCTCTTCGTCTTCTTCTTCTTCTTCTTCTTTTCCTCCTCCTCCTCCTCCTCCTCCTCCTCCTCCTCCCTCACTCTTATTGATTAGCTTTTCTTTTTGCATACTCACGCGTGTTTCTGTGTGTGTGTGTGTGTGTGTGTGTGTGTGTGTGTGTGTGTGATAACAGTACACTCATGAGTTTATGTTTACTTAAATATAGAGGTTCGGCCAGTACGTCACAGGTTTAACACGCGTTGGCTGTGGACACGTAGCAAACACACACACACACACACACACACACACACACACACACACACACACACACACACACACAGGGCTTATACGCGGTTGTGTGAGTGGGTGTGTTCCAGTTACGTAGAGAACACACACACACACACACACACACACACACACACACACACACATTTATACACACTCCATCGTCATTATCATCATCATTTTTAGCATCACATTATTTTTGTTTTTGTTGTTCTTTGTCTTGTTCATTATCATTGTTCTTTTTTGCTCTCGTTGTTGTTCTTGTTGTTCTTTGTCTTGTTCATTATCATTGTTCTTTTTTGCTCTCGTTGTTGTTCTTGTTGTTCTTCTTTCTTTACTTTTTTTTCTTCTTCGTCTCGTTCTTCTTCGTCTTCCTCTTTCTCTTATTCTTTTTATTCTTCCTCATTATTGTTTTTCATCTTTTCCTTCTTGTTTACGATCATCAGAATCACCACCATCACCACCACCACCACCACCACCACCACCACCACCACTACAGTCACTCCCTTCCTCTCACCACCACCACTACCACCAGCAGGGGCTCGTCGTGTAGGGCGGGTGTGTGGTGGACGGTGAGTCAAGGGAGCGTGGCGGGGCGTGTCCTGCCTGTCAGCATTCGTTTGTCAGCACTCCTTTCCTCTGCCCATCCCTCATACGTTCCATTTTTTGACAACATTCCCTTCCTCAGTCAGGACTCCCTTTCCCTTTTAGCACTAGTCAGCCTTTCCCCTTCTTCTGTCAGTCTAATATACCTTATCTGTCAGCACGTCAATATTCCTTCCTTTGTCAGCACTCCCTCTGTCACCACTCCTCTCTGTCAGCACTCCTCTGTCAGCACTCCTCTGTCAGCACTCCCTCTGTCAGCACTCCTCTCTGTCAGCACTCCTCTCTGTCAGCACTCCCTCTGTCACCACTCCTCTCTGTCAGCACTCCTCTGTCAGCACTCCTCTGTCAGCACTCCCTCTGTCAGCACTCCTCTCTGTCAGCACTCCTCTCTGTCAGCACTCCCTCTATCACCACTCCTCTCTGTCAGCACTCCTCTGTCAGCACTCCCTCTGTCAGCACTCCCTCTGTCAGCACTCCCTCTGTCAGCACTCCTCTGTCAGCACTCCCTCTGTCAGCACTCCCTCTGTCAGCACTCCCTCTGTCACCACTCCTCTCTGTCAGCACTCCCTCTGTCAGCACTCCTCTGTCAGCACTTTCCTCCTCTTCCCATCACCATCAGTACATCATTCCTCTTTTTGTCAGCACGCCGTCTGTCAGCATTCCCCTTCGTCAGCACTGCCTTCTTTTTCTCAGCACTAACATTCCTTCTTCTCAGCACTAGTACTCTTTCCTCTTCTCAGCACTCCTCTATCAGCATTCCTTTCCTCTCCCCATCAGCACCACTACACTATTTCTTCCACTATCAGCACTACAGTACCTTCCTCTCCTTAGCACTAACATTCCTTCTTCTCAACACTAACATTCAGCACTCGTTAGTCAGCACTCCTCTATCAGCATTCCTCTCCTCTCCCCATCAGCACCACTACACTATTTCTCCCACTGTCAGCACTACAATACCTTCCTCTCCTCAGCACTAACACTCTTTCCTCTTCTCAGCACTTCCTTCCTCTATCAGAACCCTTGTCAGCACTCGTTAGGCAGGTCTCCTTTCCTCTCCCCATCACCCCAACATGTCCCCTTTTCATCCCCCCAGCACCCTCCTCCTCCTCCTCCTCCTCCTCCTCGTGGTTTCCTCTCCCCAGCAGCCTTCTTGCCTATAATCGCGTGTCCTCACAACCCGCCCCTCTCAGCGCCATAACTTTCCCCCTCGCCCTCCTCGTCTCCTTGCCTCCTCACCTTCCTAATCTCATATAGGGTTACCGTGCTTGCCTGCCTGCCTGATACATACATACATACATACATGCATACATATACTTACAGTAGTTCCATTCTTGTGTGTGTGTGTGTGTGTGTGTGTGTGTGTGTGTGTGTGTGTGTGTAATAATAATAATAATAATAATAATAATAATAATAATGATAATAAATGGTTTATTCATTGTGTGTGTGTGTGTGTGTGTGTGTGTGTGTGTGTGTGTGTGTGTGTGTGTGTGTGTGTGTGTGTAACTGTCTTTTTTTTTGTTTTCTGCTTTTTTTTTTAGTTTATTTCTACTGTATGTTTGATTTTGTTCTTCTATGTCTGTGTTTTTTTGCTTCTGTGTTTGCTTGTGTGTGCGTGTGTTTGTTTGTCTGTATTTCTGTCTGTCTGTCTGTCTGCCTGTTCGTGTCTTTGTCTATATCTGTCTTTCTATCTATCTATCTACCTATCTATCTACTTGATTTTCTTCACCGTTTATTAATTCGTTATTTTCTCCTCCTTTTTGCAGGTAAGAGAAATGGAGATGGAAACGGAAGACTTAGGTAAGGTGAAGGATGACTCTCTCTCTCTCTCTCTCTCTCTCTCTCTCTCTCTCTCTCTCTCTCTCTCTCTCTCTCTCTCTCTCTCTCTCTCTCTCTCTCTCTCTCTCTCTCTCTCTCTCTCTCTCTCTCTCTCTCTCTCTCTCTTTAATCAAGGTTACTGTAAGAAAAGGAAGGAGGTGTAAGAGAGGGAAGGACAGTAGGAGTGCACAGTTGTATGGTATGGTTTCTCTCTCTCTCCCTCCCTTCTTCCCTCTCCTTCCTTCCTCCCTCTCTTTCCCTCCCTCCCTCCCTTCGATCCTTCCCTCCTTCCTTCCTTCTTTCATTCTTTCTTTCCTTCCTTCTTCTCTCTGTCTCTCCCTCTTTCCCTTTCCCTCCTTCACTCTTCCTCTCTTTCTTTCTCCCTTTCTCCTTCCTCCCCTCTCTCTCTCTTGTGTTTTCAGTCATTCATTTTTTCCCTCCTTCCTTTCTTCTCTCCGTCCCTCTTTTTCCTCCTCCTTCTCTTTCCCTTCCTTCTCCTCCTCCTCCTTTTTTATCTCTCCCTTCCTTCCTCTCCTTCCCCGGGCGTTGTGTTGTAGGTTTTCAATAAGGGCGGACTCGTTTTCCCCTTCCTTCTTTCCGTCGTTCATTCTTTCCTTTCTTCCTTCCTTCCTCTGTTCCTCCTTTACTCCTTCTTCCCGTCCCTCTCTTTCTCTTTCTCCCTCTCTCTTTGCTCCCCTCTCCTTCCTTCCTTCCTTCCTTCCTTCCTTCCTTCCTTCCTTCCTTCCTCTGTCCCTCTTTCCCTTTCCCTCCTTTACTCCTCCTTCCCGTCCCTCTATTTCTCTTTCTCCCTCTCTCCTTGCCCTCCCTTTCTCTCCCGCCTTCCTGTTGTGTTGTAGGTGTTCAATAAGGGTCGGCGCCACACCCTCCCGTAGCTCAGCCTCGTTGGCGCAGCACCTTCCGGGGCTCCCAGTGGTCCCCTCCGCGATACAGTGTTGTTCTCTGTTGGCTGTGTTTCTTCTAATGTTTTCTTTTGACGTGTCTCTTCTCTCTCTCTCTCTCTCTCTCTCTCTCTCTCTCTCTCTCTTATTCTCTCTCTCTCTCTCTCTCTCTTTCTCTCTATATTCTAATTGTCTCTCTCTCTCTCTCTCTCTCTCTCTTTCTCTCTCTCTCTCTCTCTCTCTCTCTCTCTCGATCTATTTACCTATCTGTCTCACCATTTTCCTCCTTTTCATCATCATCATCATCATCATCTTCCTTTTCTTATTGATGTTCTTGTTGCTGTTTTCGTTGATGTTCTTTTTTCTTTTTCTTTTTCTGCTTTATCTTCTGTTTTTTCTCTCCCTCTCTCGCCGTCTCCAGGCCTCGCGACACCCTGCCCTGCCTGCCCCTCCGCCCTTCCGTGTTTTCCGCTCATTGAGGAAGGTTTTATTGGTCTTTCTCCCTCTGTGGTATTCTCCTAATTGAATGTTATCTTCCTCATCTCTGCAATTACACATCGTTTCATTATATTGGCAAAGCTTATTACTCTGTTTCATAATGATCGGTGGTGAGTCTGACGTCAGCGGTGGGTCAGTTCCGCATTGTTGCATGAGTATTGTTATGTGGCGTGCTGACGCTGCATTATATCTCAAATTCTATCAAAAGGGATATAAACACACTTATAGGCTATAAGGAAAAAGTTGTTGTTAATTCGCTGATGGCTAATTTTCCTGAAGAAAAAAACAAGAATCAAGTTGGTGTATATATATATCACGCCGGGAGGCGGTGGCTGAGTCGTCAGTGTTGGGGCGCGGCATCCTGGAGAATGCAAGTTCACGTCCCGCCCGCCGCCACAAGCAAACTGGCAATTTTTTAGTCACCGCCGAGTGGCGGAAGACTACCACATGCTGTCCTCAAGACCAGCTCTCAACCCTGAGTCTAGATTCTCTCTCTAAACGAGGATCAAAGATGAGCTCCGGGACAGCATCAGCCAATCAAGATGGCGCCACTATAAACACTTGCCTGCGCCATAACGGACTGAGGCCGATCACCAGGCCCCGCCATAAAAGCCTACCCCAGCCATAGGCGGAACTTTAAAAAAAAAAGATGAGCACCGAGGCCACGCGCAGCTATATCGTGTGCCCCAACTTTGCCTTTGCCTCGCTGGTCTGTGTGGGTGACGAACTTACCTCTGTGTCGCAATATTGGTGCCCCGCCATAACGCAATATTTGGTCAGCGCAAGTTTTTATTTCCTTAGCCTTCACGCGGGCCACATCGTCATCACTAGAAGCTTTTCCTCACGTGTTCGTCCTCCAATTTTTACTCGGCTGTCTCATTTTCTTTGATCCTGACGTAATGACCTTCTCTGGGAAATGTTTTATATATTTTATTTGCCGCGTCCGTCCGTGTGTTCCCAGAGCCCCTCCCCGCAGGACACACAACGCCGCACGCATGCAAAACTCTCCTCCCTAGTTTCCTCACTTTTAATTTTCACGGCCTGCCTCTGCTGCTCCCCCGGCATCGCAGTTTTCATGGTCTTTGTTTGGATGAAGTTTTGCTCCTGTCATCAAGTTTGCTCTGTTTTTCCTGAACCTCCAATGTGAGAGCACCTTCCACGGCCTTAGTGCGTTCCTGCAGCCCCTCTCGTCTTTGTATTTCACGCGGTTGTCTTCTGTCCCAGCATCTCCCTCCCCTTCCACCTCCCTTAATTTACCCCCCTACCACTGCCTAAGTATCCCCTTCCCTTTCCAGCTCCCTTTTTCAACCCATTTCTACGATCTTGGTATGTTCCTGGCAGCGCTTCGTGGCTTTCTTCTTCACGCGGTTATTCTGTCCTTCGTCTCTTTGCATCTCTTTCCTCTTCTCCTCCCCTATCCTACTCCCTTCCAAGGCATTAGTGTGTTCCTGCAGCTCCTCTTGTCTTGTTTTTTCACTATTTCTTTCATCTCTCTGCGTCCCCTTTCTCTTCCATCTCTTTATCTTGAACCTCTACATTGGGCGCACCTCTCCCGGCATTAGTGTGTTCCTGCAGCTCCTCGCGTCTTGCTTTTTCACGTTTCTTTCATCTCTCTTCGTCCCCTTTCTCTTCCACCTCTTTTCTTGAACCTCTACATCGGGCGCTCCTTTCCCGGCCTTAGTGTGTCCCTGCAGCTCCTCGCGTCTTCCTTTTTCACGCTTTCTTTCTTCTCTATGCGTCCCCTTTCTCTTCCATCTCTTTATCTCCAACCTCTACATTGGGCGCCCCTTTCCCGGCCTTAGTGTGTCCCAGCAGCTCCTCGTGTCTCTCTTTTTCGTTCGTTTTCTCCATCACGTTTCTTTGTTTCCTTTGCTGATTGGTGTGTTGTGTGTGTTGATGACCTTGTGTATTGTAATGGTCTCTCTCTAATTCTCTCTGTCACTCTCATCTGTCTCTTTCTATGTGGTGTCATATTTTCCTTTCCCTGTGGTGTCATCTTTCCCTGTGGTGTCATCTCTCTCTCTCTTTTTCTCTGTAGTTTCACCTCTTTTTCTGTGCTGTCATCTCTCTCTCTGTGGTGTCATATCTTTCTCTGTTGTGTTATATCTCTCTGTGATGTCATATAATTCTTTCTCTGGTTTTATCTCTTTCTTTGTGGTTTCATCTCTCCCTGTGATGTCATTCCTCTTTCTGTGGTGTCCTTTCTCTCTTTCCCTGTGGTGTCATCATTTTCTCACTGTGTCGTCATCCCCCTCTTTCTCTCACCGTAGAATCAGGTCTTATTGTTCCCAAGCTCTCAGTAACCAGTCGATGCGGGCGTAGGTAGGTAGGTGTGATGCCTTTGCTGCGGGACACTGTGGGAAGGAAAGCAGACGTCCACTGACTTATCTTTGCTTGCCTCGTAATGCTAAGAACCTACACAAGGGTACGAAAGACGCCCTCCGATCAGCAGCCTCTTCTTGGGTGTGTGTGTGTGTGTGTGTGTGCGTTAATATAAGTCTCATGTACTTAAACATTTCGGGGCTTACATATCTACATTAGTTAAGGCTTTCGTAGAGGTTGTGTTAATATTTCCATGGGTAGTTTTATGAGTTTAATGATAATTTGACAAGGCTTCTGCACCATGAACGGGGAAATCACTCATGAGAACCCGACTTATCTTCTTTGTGGCCTTGGGAAATAGTTGTTTTTGGAGCCGAAAGCGTCTGAGAATACGAGACTAAGAACAAGGGGACACATTACAGAAGACAGTCGGTCGATACAAGAAAACACTCATGAGAACCCGACTTGTCTCCTTTGTGGCCTTGGGAAATAGTTGCGAGAGCCTAGAGCGCCTGGAGAATACGGGACTAAGAACAAAGGGATACAGTACAGAAGTCGGTCGGTCTATACAAGACAGCTCCAGTAAACAATGATATCTTCCTTTCTCTAGCGTCGAATATGGGATTAACGACAAAGGGATATATTTCAAAAGTTAGTGGGCCTGTGGACCTTTCAAGAGGAGAGTATCAGGACATCTTTCCTCCCGAAATTGACATCTCTTTTGGCCCCTCGTCTTAACTCTTTTTATACGAGCAGTGATTTGCGCGCCTTTTTTTTTTCCTTGAGCTATTTCCTTTGCTGTAAAAAAAAATTTAAGACAGCTCTCATAAACTATAAACACAAGCGATATCTTCCTTTCCCTAGCATCGGGTGTGAAGGAGGCAGCGTTTACGCGTTCTCTATCCGAGGCACGTTGTTAGGTATGTGTGTGAGGCCTCAAGCTTGCCGCCACCAGCTGTTGTCATCCTCCTCATCACTGAATGGACGCAGCTGTTTAGGTTGTCAATGGTACTCCGACTTTCTACCTTGATTCTTGTCTCTTAACCTCATATTTCTTTTCCTGAAGGACAGTTGTGTAGGTACGTGTGCCGCCACCAGCTGTTGTCATCCTCCTCATCGCTGAATGGACGCAGCTGTTTAAGTTTTCAACGTTATTATTATTATTATTATTATTATTATTATTATTATTATTATTATTATTATTATTATTACACACACACTCGGCAGACAGTACGCGGTGCAGGACATGTGCGGGCGGCGCCGGTGGGGACGGTCGCGCCTGGCAATACCAGGCGCCTCACCTTAACAGTCCGCCTTGCCCCCCTCCCGCCGCAGCCAATGGCCCCTGATTGATGCTTCGCGGCCCGAGGGGAGCGCGCCGTCGCTTCATCAGGAATGCCCGGGTCAAAGGAGCGGCCTAAACGACGCCCTCCACGCCAGAATTCACTAAATTTTTTACATCACCCGGCGGTAGTTACGTTAGCAAAGACCTTGTAGGAAAAGAATGCAGGGTGCTTTTATCCTTCGCTGATTAAACTCACGGCCGTTCAGGTAGAAAGAAGCCTTAACGAGGAAAAAACAGGCCATCGGGAGACGCGCCGCGGGAGGCGGCCGACAACAGGTGGCGCGGGAAGGTCTGGGATGGTTTAAAGCTGGGTCTATATTCTTAACATTTCGGCGTCCAAGCTCACATGTTTGACACGGTTTTTGTAGGAGTTTTGGGCATTTCCACGGGTACTTTAATGACCTTAGTGGTAGTTCGACCCTTTTGCTGTACCGTGAACGTGAAAAAACTCATGAAAACCCAATTAATCTCCTTTTCGGCCTTTGGAAATAGTTGATGTGAGAGGCCGAAGCGTGTATGAATACCAATCAGTCCCAAGGCTGCCAGGTCGGTATTCTTAGACGCCACCGACTCACACGTCATCTATTTCTAAATGCCAAAAAGTAGTCAGTTGGTTTCTAATGCATGTTGCTTTAGGTTCATGGTACATAAGAAGGATCAAACTACCACCAGGGCCAAATAAGTACTCCTGGAAAGGCCCACAACTCCTACGAAAGCCTTGTCAGATGTGTGTGCTTGGGCGACGAAATGTTTAATAATATGGCTCTCAGTCCTTCCGTCAGTCACGAAGCCTTTCCTAAGATCGCCTTTATCGGTGATGTGCTATGTTCTCAGTAAACGGATAAACAGTCTTAACCGAATCAGTGATGTTTAGTACAGGGCAAGGGATGTTCAGGGCAGCCTAGTAGTGTGGTTAGTGTTCTCAGCTGCAATCACTTTTTTTATTTCACTGTAAAGGAAGCAGCTCAAGGGCAAAAAAATAACTGAGAAAAAAAGTCATCCAATCACTGCCTCTGTAAGAGAGAGTTTAGACGAGTGGCCAAAAGAGAGGTCAATTTAGGGTATAAAGGTGTCTCGATACTTTCCTCTTGAACACCCAGAATTCATTCAGTGCTAACTGTGCGAATGGGAACGCCTAATTAAAACCTCTTATACTCTACTCAGTACTACAAAAAAAAAGGAATAAAGACGACGTCACTGAAAACCTCTGGCAAGACGGCGTGCGCGGCGCCTCCAGTGTCCGCAGGTGTTACGTGTGTGCACTGTTTGGACGTGAATCTCAATGGCACCCGTTTATTTTACAATTACTTATGATTCCAGGGTAGTGGTCCTTGTTTTAATTTGAACGATGCATGAATTAATATGTACTGTATGTATTTGATTTTTGTGTTTGTGTGTGTGTGTGTTTTCACCACCAAGGCCTGATCACGAGTTGGACTCGCAATCGCCAGCAAGTACCCTCCAGATTAGAGCAACTGCAAACGTCATTAGTCGATCTCTGGGTACTGCCAGGACCTCACACACCACACACTCCATCTCCCTTGCTCAAGGGGGACAGTAACCATTCCTAGTCAGCGGAAAAATCCCGTACTGAGCGGGGCTCGAACCGCCGCCTGTCAGGCCGTGAAGCTTGGCAGCGCAGCGCTTTACCAACTCATCTGTCAACATAGCGGGAGGTGCTTGACTCTCCGGGGCTGTTGTGATCGGAGCAGGGTATATGAGAGCACTCGCCGCCTCATTGTCTCCTGCCGTGGGTGGCGCTGCGGCCGCCTCGTTACGCTCAAAGGGACGCCACGAAGGACTTAATGTATCCAAAGCTGTGTTAGGCTGAAGGGAGACTCGTGTTGCTGTATAACTATCGCGGAATTTACTGGTCAACGCCTACACGGAATAGTTAGTTTCGTGAGCCATTCCTTTCTCTGGTGTACACGGAATAGCTGATAAGTGTTTTAAGGTGGAGTTACTGTACTGCATATGTGTCGGAAATCATTGTGCCTTAACTGGTTTGCTGATAGTTTGTGGTGGCTACAGCTTACTTGGTTGTGGTAATCTTTTTGACCTAGTGATGATGGTAACAATGACAGGACGTTAGGAATGACTTAATGTATCCAAAGCTGTGAGGGGAGCCTCGTGTTCCTGTATAGCTATGGGGGTATTTACTGGTCAACGCCGACACGGAATAGCAGCCGAGGAGTGTGGTTAGTGTTCACAGTTGGAGCCACGATACTTTATATCCGTGGGAACTGAGTGTACCGAAACTGATTAGCTGAAACAGTTTGTGACAGTTACGTTAGTTGTGGCTGTGGCACTGGTGGGACTAAGGTTGGCAGCGATCAAGTTGACTTTGAATAATGAAAACACCGCTGAAAACAAATAAACACAGCTTGAGACACATTCACTCGTATCAATCATCGTTTATATATAAGTCATGCAACATTTAAATAGTGTTCTCAGCGAGTTAGACGGAAACCTCGAATTCATACAATGTCCTGAAAACCTCTTAGACTTTACTGAGCACTACAAACAGTGAAAAGCTCTTTAGACTTTAGTTATCGCCACAACAATAAAGCAAAAACAAACGAGTTGATTTGTGTGACCGGGAAGTGCGGTGTGTGTGTGTGTGTGTGTGTGTGTGTGTGTGTGTGTGTGTGTGTGTGTGTGTGTGTGCGTGGCAGGCTGTTGAGCACTCTGTCCCTGGTGACCTGACCGCAGCAGAGACCCTCGGCAGGAGAGGCGCGACTCGGGGCTTGTGATTCGTGGCGGCAATTCACGTTTTCTGGGTGGCCGACCGTCGATACTGTCTCCCTCCTCCTCCTCCTCCTCCTCCTCCTCCTCGTCTGGGGTCCCATCCATGCACGAGGACATCTCACCCATCTCCCAGAATTGTTTTTCTTGGGTATTTTTTGTTCCGTGTGTGTGTGTGTGTGTGTGTGTGTGTGTGTGTGTGTGTGTGTGTGTGCATTGCGAGCTTTGTGCAGACGGGGGTCTTTGCATGCTGTTCACCGCCGTTCTCACAGCCTTCCCTCCCCGCGGTCCACACTTCCGGTCTTCGATTACTCCGCCTCGCTGCACTGCTTCAAGAGCCGCGTGCCGGACAGGCTCCCGCCCTCCTTAACGCTGAGGTCGGTATTTTCAGACGCTCCCGCCTGTCACATCAGCTATTTCCAAAGACCGGAAAGGAGATTAATAGCGTTGTGATTAGTGTTATTTCCACGTTCATGTTACAGAAGCTTTGTCACACTACCACCAGGGTCAAAGAACTACCTCTGGAAATGCCCAAACCACCCATAAAAGCGTTGTCAAAAATGTGTTCTTGGGTATAGAAAGGTTTAAAAATATGGTCCTTTCATGCTTGTGTCTACAGGGTAATAGAATTCGCGTCCATCGCAGACTCAGAGGCTCTAGTGACGGGGATGAACGTGGAGGTGACGTGTGCTCTTGCCTACAGCACATTATTATTTTTTTTACTTACATTTAACTCCACTGTTGTTTCATCCGTAGTAATGTAAGGCTGATATCGTAACAAATACATTAGTCTGCAGTATGTATTTATTGTACTGTTTATATTTTTAAGAAGGAAAGCAGTATTCGTTAAACTAGTGGACAGTCAAGGTAATAAGACACCACAGACCCAAATGTTCACGACACTGATCAAGCCAACCAATGAAAGCCGTATTGCACACTGCACTAACTTGTCACCCTGGTGTTTAGTCTGTCACCGAGGCAGTAATATTTAGGCCATAACGTTTACCAGATAAATTACGATATTCATTTACCTTGTACAGACCTGTAAACTTATCGAAATATAACATGTAACACGGCCTTTTTTCTTGCTTTTTTTTTGTTTCGTGCTCTTTAACTGTCTCCCTTGCCGTAAAAAAAAAAAAAAAACTCCAGAATCATCTCTCGGGTTACTGACCTCTGGAGAAAGGCCACAAAGAAGACTCGATCAATCATACCTCACGCCGACCATCTGCTCACAAGAGGCATTTCCAGCGGCTGATTTTAGGGAGCCCTTGAAAAATAATCACATATTTTTTTTTTTTTTGCAACAAAGGAGACAGCTCAAGGGCACTAAAAAAGGAAACAATAATAATACAAAAGCCCGCTACTCGCTGCTCCTAAAAAGAATCCAAATAGGTGGCCGAAAGAGGGGTCAAATTCGGGAGGAGAGGTGTCCTGATACCCTTCTCTTGAAAGAGTTCAAGTCGTAGGCAGGAGGAAATACAGATGAAGGAAGATTGTTCCAGAGTTTACCAGCGTGAGGGATGAAAGAGTGAAGATGCTGGTTAACTCGTGCGTAAGGGATGTGGACAGTAAAGGGATGAGCTTTAGTAGAGAGTGGTGTGCAGCGTGACCGCGGGAGGGGGGGAGGCATGCAGTCAGCAAGTTCAGAAGAGCAGTCAGCGTGAAAATATCGAGAGAAGATAGACAGAGAGGCAACAAGGCGGCTGAATTTAAGAGGCAGAAGACTATCAGTAAGAGGAGGAGAGCTGATGAGACGAAGAGCCTTAGGCTGGATTCACACGAGCCACTTTTTAGTGGTCAGTGGCCGCCAAAAAATAATGGTCAAAACAGAGCACACACATCTCTATGGGTGCATGCACACGGGCGAGTTGTGGCGGGCGGAGCCATTTTTTCCGACCACGCCACTGTGGCCAGCGATAGATACCGTTGTTTCAAATTTAAGGCAGCGTGCACACGAGCCACTATCGGTGGCCACCACCCTGCCACCCGCCGCTTTCCCTCTGTCTTGACACTGACCTTTATGAATTATAACTGCCATAATGATGTATAAGTATGACCTTCACGCATAACTTGTGTTCAGGACATGATGAATAAGCTCTTACATGCTTTCAGAATTAATGTTTCATTTCGTTAACAGTTTTGCATATTAATAGATTTCTGGTGTGGATTAACTGCTGAATGTGGTAGTTTTATTTATTAGGAAGTAGAAAGTGGAAATGTTATGTAACCGCAAAGACTGCTGAATTATGTCAATAAATTACATCTAATGTGGCTTTATATTCTTCATGTTCAGCCTTACATTAAGATTACCGCAAGTCTCTCTTCTAGTGGCACACACTTCCTCGTGTTGGTGTCCTGCCGTGTTATACGTGGACCAATTACTGGCATTAGATGATTTTAAAGCTGTCTTGTGATTCCTGAAGTATTAAAAAAAAAAATATATATATATATATATATATATATATATATATATATATATATATATATATATATATATATATATATATATATATATATATATATCAGGGTGCTCTTTTAGCTCTGTAAATGATGTGTGGAATGCTAGACGCACTAGTCTGCTGCTAACTATGGGGTGAACCCAGTACTTTATTCTGCACTTTTTGCCAAGAGAGCACAGACAGCTGCTACCTCTACGAGAACCATAACCTCACGTGCTGACTTCATTAGTGGCCGCCACCGAGTGGCTCGTGTGAAGGGTGCACCTACCCACCATTTTTCGTGGCGACCTTTTTTTGTGGTGGCCACTTTTTGTGGCGGCCACTGACCATGTCTCGCGTGAACCCAGCCTAAATTTTGTCTTTTCTTACCTGTTTTCTGTTGTTTTTGTAGAGATGACGCGATTGCCTTCAGTATACCTTCCTTTTACAACGTGTAATGAACGTGTCGTTACCTAGGTCATCTGGTTATTAAGATGGTGAGTACTGTCTTGCTGGCCCCACCCCCCCCCCCCTGGACCCTCGGAATCTCCAGCACCGCCGTGAGCGCCCCGGGGGAGCCGAGGCGCTCTGCATGCCGGGACTCCTGGGCCCTGAGCTCGCCAGGGAGACCTTGGGCCCCCTGACGCGCCCCAGCCCCGCTGAGGCGAGGGGGGTTGGAGCAAGACTTGCCTCTTAAACCACCAGACGAGAATATTAAGTTAATCGAAACTACCGTGAAGGCGCCGATCACGGAGCTTGTCGGATCCGGGATGGCCGAACGAAGGGCCGAAGGAACGTGACAGGTCATCCTAAGAATGACCTTGGGATGGTTTTCGGGGCAGCATCCGTTTCCTTCTTATCCTTGTTGCCTCCCTTTTTGCTTATTTTGCATATTCCTCTCTCTCTCTCTCTCTCTCTCTCTCTCTCTCTCTCTGTCTCTCTCTGTCTCTCTCTGTGTGTGTCTCTCCTCTCTTTCGGCTCCCACATCAACTATTTTCCAAGGCCACAAAGGAGGTTAGTCGGGTTCTCATGAGTGTTTTTTTCACGTCCATGGTGCAGAAGCCTTGTCAGACTATCACGAGGCTCATATACCTAGCCGTGGAAATACTAACACCACAACCTCTACGAAAGGCTTACCAAATGTGTGGGTGTGTGTAAGGTAAGGCTTTGTACGTCCATTCTTTTTATTTTTCTTCTTCTTCTTCTTCTTCTTCTTCTTCTTCTTCTTCTTCTTCTTCTTCTTCTTCTTCTCCTTCTTATTTTTCTCCTTCTTCTTCTTCTTCTTCTTCTTCTTCTTCTTCTTCTTCTTCTTCTTGTATTTCTTCCTCTTCTTCCTTCTCCTCCTCCTCTTCATAATTTCCTTCTCTTCCTCAGCTTTCATCTTATTTTCCCTAATCTGCTATTTTGTCTCTTTCATCTCCCAATCCTTTCCCTTCTTTGTTTTCTTTCTTTTCCCTTTTACAGCGTCTTTAATATAATTCAACTTACGATCAAGCAGCCTTTTAACTTTTCTTTCATCGCACTTTTGAAGCCTGTGATTATTCTGTTATTGACCTAGAACGGATAAGTCCCGTAATTAAGTGTAACGGTACGGGATATATGTAATTGTTGCCGGGTATTAGAGTCTGCCCCGGCCGTGCTTGGAAAGGTGAACGAAAGACCCTGGGTTGGTATTCTCACACGCTGCCGCCTCTCACGTGTACTATTTCCAAAGGCCGAAAGGGAGATTAGTTGCGTTTTCATGAGTGTTTTTTTCACGTTCATGGTGCAGAAGAAGGTTCAAGCCACCACCAAGGTCATAAAAGTACCTCTGGAAATGCCCAAAACTCATGCGAAAACCCTGTCAAATATGAGCGTTTTAGAATAGGGTCCTTGTGGTCATATTCTTAAACCTTTCGTCGCCTAGAACACGTAATTGACAAGGCTTTTATAGGAGTCATGAGCCTTTCCAGGGGTAGTTTTATGACCCTGGTGATAGTTTGACCCTTCTTCTGTACCTTGAAACCCAAAAGACTCATTAAAATCCGTCTGATCTTCATTATGGCCTTTGGAAATTGTTGATGTGAGAGGCGGAAGCGTTTCAGGATACCAACCCTGCGTGGTATGTGCTGCTGCTGCTGTTGTCACGGAATTCTCACGTACACGAACACCATTCACTGCCTTAGCTAAGATCTTCGCAGTGATTTTCTGCTTCCCTTGATGAACGATAGCAGTGAACCGTTTCATATTTCACGTATAAAATGAATATATGATGAGATTATACGTGAGTTAAATGATAGATAGTTAAATAGACAGAAATTGATACAGATAAACAGGCAGACAGACAGAAACAAACAGAGATAGACAGACAGACAAACAAACAGATAGACACACACAAAAATAGGTCGATAGATAGACAAATAATAAAAAAAGAGTAAGAAAGAGAGATATTTGCCCCAAGATCAGTGTTTTATATGCACACACACACACACACACACACACACACACACACACACACACACATCACTCCTTCCACTCCCATACATTAGCTCATTCAGCAAACTGGTCTCCGTCACGCCTCTCCGCCGCGGAAGGTTTGTTTTTTCATCGTTTTTTTTTATCCCCGTTTCCTTCCTCGCGCCGTGAAACCCTCGTGCCCGCCGCCGCCGCCACTCCATTAGATTGACTGCATCCTCAGGTGTCTTCGTTGGGTGGTTGGTCAGGAGGTTACTTTTCATTGCCACCTTGCTACGGCCTGCTGACTTGCCGGGATGGTGTGGCTCTGTGTTTGGGGTGTGTGTGTGTGTGTGTGTGTGTGTGTGTGTGTGTGTGTGTCCCTGTAACTTCCTCTCTCTGTATATCTTTATCTGTCTGTCTGTTTGTCTGTGTCTGTCTATTTATCAGTATCTATCTATCCATCTATTTTTATCTCTATCTATCTATCTATCTCTCCTATAAAACTAAACGAGAGAGAGAGAGAGAGAGAGAGAGAGAGAGAGAGAGAGAGAGAGAGAGAGAGAGAGAGAGAGAGAGAGAGAGAGAGAGAGAGAGAGAGAGAGAGAGAGATTAATCACGGCTCACTGCACTGTATTATACTTCTTTACAACTGAAATTAGTAAGAACGTGATGTATTTTTGCTAGAATTGTAATGCAACTCAATGTATGACTTGACCCACAAAATTGTATTATTGGAACGTATCAGTTTAACATGAGCTGCTGTTCTCTTTTCTTTGATTCTTATTTCGTTTTACTCCTTTGGAACTGAACTTAATATTAACGTCAATTTTTTAACAGAGTTATAACGCAACTTAATCTACGACTTGACCCAAAGATTCATAGCACCGGATAATATGAATGTCACACTTACTGCTAAAATTTCTTGCTATTTTTCTTTCGGCTTCTTGGACCATTTCACTCCGTTACAACTAATTAGTTAGAACATCGACTTTTTGGACATGATTTTAACTTAGTCTTAAATTAGGGTCGGGTGGAGTCGACGGGTGAGTGAAGCGACGCGCCTTCTGGCCTATGCTCCCCGTTAGTTATAGGTTGGTATTATAAAACACCTTCTTACATCAGCTATTTCTAAAGGTCAAAGAGGGGGTCAGTCGGGTTCTAATGAGTGTTCCTTCAGGTTCATGGTACAGAAGGAGGGTCAGACTACCACCAGGGTCATAAAACTACTCCTGGAAATGCCCAAAACGTCTATGAAAGCCTTGTCAAGTATGTGTTCTTGGGGGACCAAATGTCTGATAATACGACCCTTATATAGTCCGACCCAGCTGTTCAGACAGTTCGGGCGGCCCGCTCGGAAAGTTCCCTGGCCATAGCGCTGACATGTCTGTCTTAAGTATACAGAATATTTGGTACACTTTCAAATAGTACGTAAGATGCCACATAAGGGGGAGAGTGATGTATTTGGGAGGAGAGGGGAGGAGGGGGGAGGGGGGGGGCAGCGCTGTGAAGAGGTTCGGGCCACACCCAGACTGGCTTCGTATTTGTGTCGGGCTTTAGTCAGTATCAATTTCTCACCTACTGCGTTTTTTTCTTGTTTACTCTTCTACTGAAAGGAAAATATTTGTCAGTATTTTTTTCTTCCTCCTTCCCTCCCTCGGTCCCTTTTCCTGAGTTTGTACTGCATCTACCAAGTACTCTCTCACTTCAGACCCACCGAACACACACACACACACACACACACACACACACACACACACACACACACACACACACACACACGCACACACACTTTAATTAAAACAAATTTCCTTGTGTGTTTATTAAATAATTATCTTCATCCGCTGTTCTTTTTTTTTTTTTCTCTCTCTCTCTCTCTCTCTCTCTCTCTCTCTCTCTCTCTCTCTCTCTCTCTCTCTCTCTCTCTCTCTCTCTTCTCTCTCTCTCTCAAACTAAGAGAGAGAGAGAGAGAGAGAGAGAGAGAGAGAGAGAGAGAGAGAGAGAGAGAGAGAGAGAGAGAGAGAGAGAGAGAGAGAGAGTTTGTTGTTTAGCGTTTCATCATACACTAGTACGGTCTGTGTGTGTGTGTGTGTGTGTGTGTGTGTGTGTGTGTGTGTGTGTGTGTGTGTGTATTTTTATATTCAATTTTACGCTTTTTTCTACGCATTCCTCTCGAGTGCGTGTGGACATTTGATATTCGTTCTGCTGCTCCTTCCTCCTCCTCCTCCTCCTCCTCCCTTCTCCAACGCTGCCAGGCGGACAAACAACTACTATAAGACCCACAATAATCTTTCTTTGGTTATTTCTCTCCTCCCTCCCTCTTTATCTATGCCTCCCTTCTTCCCCTCTCTTTCTCAACTCTTTTTACTATTTCTCATTATCTTTTTCCTCACTTACAATTTCTTTCTTCCCTTTCTACACCTCCCTTCTTTCCCTTCCTTGTTTTTCTGTCTCCTTAGTGCCTTGTGTCCTTCATGTCTCCCTCTTCATCACCAGTCATCTCTCTTTCTTCTGTACCGTCCCTGTCATTATCTTCTCTCATTTGATGTTGGTTTTCTCAGACGCTTCCGCCTTTCCCTCATATCAACTCTTTCCAGTGGCCGTAAAGGAGATTAATCGGGTTTTTATGAGTGTTCCTTCATGGTCATGGTTACAGAAACTTTGTTAGACTATCACCAGGGTCATAAAACTACCCCTGGAAACACTAAAAACAACCCCTATGGAAACCTTGTCAAATGTATGTGTGTGTATTTGGGCGCCACAATGCTTAAGAATATGACCCGTAGTATACCAGACACCTCTCCTTGTACGCGAGGTTGAATTACGAGTTTTAAGAGCGAAATATGAGTAGATCCAAGTGTTTATCTTTTGCTTTACACGTTTTCTTACATTAATGCGGAATAATATTGGATTACCACGTGTTGTTATGGGATTTTTTCTGTTTCCTTCCGCGAGAATCACCTTACTCAGCCTCGCGTGGAAAGAAGGTCCCTGAATGTGTGCGTACCGGGTTGTGTGTGTTGGGTCGTTATTTTTGTACGCTAGATTCAGGTTTTGTGAGACAGTATATTTTAGGTGTCTCTGTATAATAGTATAATAATATAAAATAATGTACAATAGCAGGTAAATTGTTTTTGGCGGACACGGGTTAAGGTTGTGTGTGTGTGTGTGTGTGTGTGTGTGTGTGTGTGTGTGAGAGAGAGAGAGAGAGAGAGAGAGAGAGAGAGAGAGAGAGAGAGAGAGAGAGAGAGAGAGAGAGAGAGAGAGAGAGAGAGAGAGAGAGAGAGAGAGAGAGAGAGAGAGAGAGAGTAAAGATAGACAGATAGAGACCAAAGATGGATAGACAGAAAGAGAGAGCAGAGATAGATAGATATAAAGAGAGGCACTTCAGGCCATTCAGAACACACACACACACACACACACACACACACACACACACACACACACACACACACACACACACACACACACTTGGACTGGCTGAGTGGTTAGCGTGACGGCCCCGCGTTCAGGAGCTCCAGGAGGGACGCGGGTTCGAATCCTGGCCGCCGCACAGCTGAGGTTTTTCAGTCACCGCCGAGTGGCCTAAGACTACCCACATGCTGGCCTGAAGACCACCCATCAACCCGGGCTCTGGATAACCTCTCCAAAGAGAGGCTCAAAGATGAGTTCCGGGGGGCAACATGAGCCAACACAAGATGGCGCCACTATAAACACTTGCCTGCGCCAGAACGGGCTAGGCAAACCATCAGGCCCCGCCGGGAACAAGCCTACCGGCGCAATAGGCTGCGACGTAAAAAAAAAAAAAACATACATACAGAGAGAGAGAGAGAGAGAGAGAGAGAGAGAGAGAGAGAGAGAGAGAGAGAGAGAGAGAGAGAGAGAGAGAGAGAGAGAGAGAGAGAGAGAGAGAAGAGGAGGAGGTTACTTGAGAGCACGACGTCGTATCGTGATCGGCGCATGGCGAAAAGTCTATACATCTGAAACAGACCTCGGGCGTGCATCATCGCCACAAACCGACAGGGGCAGCGCCCCCTGTGGCGGGTAGTCCCGTGTGTTTCTCAGCCGCCGCGGGACGCACCCCAGTCTGCGTCAGGACGCGTCTCGCCACCTTTCCGCTCCGCGCCCAAAGTTAAGTATTTCAGTGCACAATGAAAACCCTTGGCATGCTGAAAGTTCTCGAGGTGCTGTGCCTGGCGCTGTGCACCTTGCTGTGCCTGCCAGACACGTGGACCCTCCTGTTGCACTCCTGGAGGCTGCAGCAGACAGCGCGGGAGTGGCGGGCCGCCGGCCCCCACACCACCCTCGTGGGCCGCCTGCGGGAGCGTCTGGCCGCCGCCGGCTGGCTGGCCCCTGCGGGACCCTCAGTGAGTGCGGCGTCCCACTAGGCGGAGGCTGGACGGAGATGCTGCAGCGGCTGTACGGCGCTGACAGCTATCTGTCCTGCCTGGAGAGGGAGGTGGAGCAGGCGCAGCAGGAGCACCTGGCCTTCCGGGCAAACCTCCTGCTGGCAGCGGCCCGCGCCGCCTCCGTCACCGTGCTGGCCGCCCTTCTGGCTGTGTGCGGCTGCCTGCTGCTGAGACTCGCCCGGCGCCCCCAGCTGCAGCAGCAGCAGCAGCCCGCTGAGGCCGCCAGGGAAGTCGTGCCCCCTGGTGAGGCGCCAGGCGGTGAGGTTCAGCCCGGGACGGACAGGCCCAAAGGCTGCCCAGGAAAGCCGGCCCGGCCCTCGGTTGTCAGTGTCCTCAGCAAGAGGCGCTACAAGCGGCGGGTCGCTGGGCGCCCTAAGGCTGCCTCGTCTGGTCCCGTACTTGAGGCGAACCACGTCCTGCCCTGCCCGTGGCTGCCGGGGCCCAGGCGAGCCACGACGTGGCCTCCCTGGTGGGCGACATGACCAAGGAGTGCCACGACATGGCCTCCCCAGTGGCCGACGTCGCCTCCACAGTGGCCGACATGGCCCGGGAGTGCCACGACATGGCCTCCCCTGTGGCCGACGTGGCCTCCACAGTGGCCGACATGGCCCGGGAGTGCCACGACATGGCCTCCCCTGTGGCCGACGTGGCCTCCACAGTGGCCGACATGGCCCGAGAGTGCCACGACATGGCCTCCCCTGTGGCTGACGTGGCCTCCACAGTGGCCGACATGGCCCGGGAGTGCCACGACATGGCCTCCCCTGTGGCTGACGTGGCCTCCACAGTGGCCGACATGGCCCGGGAGTGCCATGACATGGCCCCTCCTGTGGCCGACATGGCCCTGGGGTGCCAACCCCCGCCAGTCAGCAGCACGGGAGACGCTGCCTGTGACCCTGCTGCCCAGGCCACTGGGCGAGGCCAGGAGGAGGCCACGCCTGGCCCATTGGTAACGGACGGGCCCTCGCAGGTCACAGGACCATCGTTGGTCCAGGCCGCTAAGTTCCAGGTGCTCCCAGGGCTTGGCACCCCTCCTCACGAGGCAGGAGGCCTTGGTCCATCTTCCCAGGACCAGGGAAGGGAGACTCCTGCCTCAGAGGAGTCCTGCAAACCCCCGCCCGTGCAGGAGGCGGACGAGTCTTCCTCAGTGGTGCGCCGCTGCCTGTACGTGCCCCCGAGGTTCCGGCTGCGCCTTGAGGGACCTAACGGGAGCTTCCTGGAGCACCTGGGGCGCCAGTACGGTGTCCTTGTCTTCACGAACCCCGTCAAGAAGAAAATGCAGATCAGGGGCGCCAGGCAGGGCGTCCTTGACTGTTACGAGGTCGTGAGGGCGCTGCTGGCGGAGTGGCAGGCACAGGACACCGCCTAGTGGTGAGGCGGAGGTGACCTATGACTGTCGCCGCGCAGGTCACAGCCGGTGCCAAACAGCGCCAGGATTGAAGCGTGTGTGCGTGTTAGCGCAACACGCGAAGGAGTGACTGATTTAGGAACACACCGAGGAAAACAGCGAGGGAGGACAATAGCAGTGTGCGACGGTTTGCTTTACGGACACTGGAATCGATATTTGGAAAAGAAAGAAAGGATTTAAGTTTAAGGAATAAGAAAAGGATTTTAGTTTCAGGAACAAGAAAAGGATTCAAGTTTAAGGAACAAGAAAAGGATTTTAGTTTAAGGAACAATAAAAGGATTTAAGTTTAAGGAACAAGAAAAGGATTTTAGTTTAAGGAACAAGAAAAGGATTCAAGTTTTAGGAACAAAGAAAGGAATTGAGGTGTAGGAACAAAAAAGGAATAAAAAATACAAAAAACGAAAAGGAACAAAAAAATACAAAAAAAAAACGAAAAAGGAACAAAAAATACAAAAAACAAAAAAGGAACAAAAAAATACAAAAAGGAAAAAGGAAAAAAAATACAAAAATGAAAAAGGAACAAAAAAAACAAAAAGGAAAAAGGAAAAAAAAAACAAAAAACAAAAAAAGGAACAAAAAAATACAAAAAGGAAAAAGGAAAAAAAAAGGAAAAAAATACAAACAAAAAGGAAAAAAAATCAGAGGAATTAAGGTTTAGGAAGAAAGGAATCAAATTTAGAAAAAAAAGGATTTAAGTTAAAGGAACACAAAAGGAATCAAATTCTAGGACAAAAAGATTTGTCAAAGAAACAAAAAGGGAAAAAATAGAAACGAATAAAATTCAAGTTAAAGGAACACAAAAGAACCAAATTTAACAAATGAAGGTTTAAGTTAAAGGAACACAAAAAGGAATCAAATTTTAGGAACGAATAAAAGATTCAAGTTAAAGGAACACAAAAAGGAACCAAATTTTAGGAACAAATGAAGGTTTTAAGTTAAAGGAACACAAAAAGGAATCAAATTTTAGGAACGAATAAAAGATTCAAGTTAAAGGAACACAAAAAGGAACCAAATTTTAGGAACAAATGAAGGTTTTAAGTTAAAGGAACACTAAAAGGAATCAAATTTAGGAACGAATAAAAGATTCAAGTTAAAGGAACACAAAAAGGAACCAAATTTTAGGAACAAATGAAGGTTTTAAGTTAAAGGAACACAAAAAGGAATCAAATTTTAGGAACGAATAAAAGATTCAAGTTAAAGGAACACAAAAAGGAACCAAATTTTAGGAACAAATGAAGGTTTTAAGTTAAAGGAATACAAAAAGGAACCAAATTTTAGGAACAAATGAAGGTTTTAAGTTAAAGGAACACAAAAAGGAATTAAATATTATTAACAAATGAAGAATTTAAGTTAAAGGAACACAAAAAGGAATTAAATATTAGGAACAAATGAAGAATTTAAGTTAAAGGAACACAAAAAGGAATTAAATTTTAGGAACAAATGAAGAATTTAAGTTAAAGGAACACAAAAAGGAATCAAATTTTAGGAACAAATGATGGATTTAAGTTAAAGGAACACAAAAAGGAATTAAATTTTAGGAACAAATGAAGAATTTAAGTTAAAGGAACACAAAAAGGAATTAAATTTTAGGAACAAATGATGGATTTAAGTTTAAGGAACACAAAAGGAATCAAATTTTAGGAACAAATGAATTCTTAAATTTAAGGATCACAAAAAGAAATCAAATTTTAGGGACAAATGAATTTTTAAATTTAAGGAACACAAAAAGGAATCAAATTTTAGGGACAAATGAGTTTTTAAATTTAAGGAACACAAAAAGGAATCAAATTTTAGGGACAAATAAATTTTTAAGTTTAAGGAACACAAAAAGGAATCAAATTTTAGGGACAAATAAATTTTTAAATTTAAGGAACACAAAAAGGAATCAAATTTTAGGGACAAATAAATTTTTAAGTTTAAGGAACACAAAAACGAATCAAATTTTAGGAACAAATGAAGGATAAGTTTAGCCAGGTAGCCGCGACGGGCCAAATTTGTGCCATGATTTAACCCCCCAAAATAGATGATACATAAACTGATCACAAATGCTTTGATATATATTATGAAATTGTTTGTGTGAGTGATAATTTTTTCTAATTTTTCTCGCTTAGAGGGACCATTAAGAACCATGATCCCCGCTGCTACCGGGTTGGGGAACACACTCAAAAAAAACTTTAGGAACGAATAAAGGATTTAAGTTTAAGGAACACAAAAAAGGAATCAAATTTTAGGGACAAATATTTTTTTAAGTTTAAGTAACACATAAAAGAATAAATTTTAGGAACAAAGAAGGAATTTTAAGTTTTAGGAACAAAAAAAGGTATTATTCTAGATTAGGGCCCAACTCACAGCCACGAACGCCTTGGTGCTCCATGAAGGGTTCAGTTCAGTGTCCATACAACACATTGCCGTATTGCTTTGCCGCCGTAAATCATTTGTTCTTGTGATATGTTTTTTTTTTTCGTAAATATTTACGTCAGTCGCCACCGCCATGGTAGTGTGAGAGGGAAGGAAGGAAACTGTTGTACTTCTATTTTACCGGCGCATCATACATGTGGAGGGTCCAGGGGAGCAGCCCCCCTTGGTTAGAAGGGGGTCGAGGGGGGCGAAGTCCCCCTGTTAGAGGTTAGGTTATGTAAAGTTCGGTTTGAGTAGTTTAAATATGCTCCACCACCCAAATACTCCGATTTCCCACGGGTCCCCAAGATCGTTAAGGGAAATGGATTAGGCCTTTTCTTTGCTTTAAGTACTTGCGCCTTCATATTATGATTTAGGGACATGTGTTTCGTCCCTTAACTATAATATGGAGGCATAATATCGTATTTTGAGCGCGCAGCAGGAAGGATCCTGGCGCCAGGACAAAACATGGCGGCGGCGGCGGCCGATGCTGCGAGAAATACCTCCTCGCTGAAATAAGTCGCTCTGCTGGCCACCACTTAGGAGCGCTGGGGGAATACACAGCAGGGAAACATTCATTTGCCTGATTGTGTTTTGTTTGTCCACTTGTAATCTTTGTGAGCGGTGCAGTGCATTGGGTGAATATATATATATATATATATATATATATATATATATAATATATATATATATATATATATATATATATATATATATATATATATATATATATATATATATATATATATATATATATATATATATATATATATATATATATATATATATATATATATACATACAAAGCAGTGCGCGTTGAACCTCTTACAGTAACTCACAGTAACTCCCAGTAACTCCCAGTAGTCTTCTGGAAGAGGCCCAGCTCAGGCCTGTGTATCCTGCTCTGGACTTTGAACTGAATAAGTGGTGGTGGTGGTGGTGTCAATTTGAATAATATTATTATATTGAATTTTGGCTCTATAGTATGTAATAACTCTCTGCGAGTTATTTTGCGGCTGCGGCGGCTGGTGTTCAACAGGCTTTGAAAAGTCTTTTTTCATTGATTTAATGGTTTGCGACAGAAACAGTCAGCAGAATATTTCACAGCACACCGAAAACTACCAGAAAAAAAAATAGTTTCGTCCACCAGTGTCTTGTGGGGCCTAATCTAGAAATTTACCCCCCCACGAAAAAAATTTAAGTTTTAGGAACAAAAAAGGAATCAATTATATGGGAACAATGAAAGGATTCAAGTTTTTAGTAACAAAAACCTAAGTTTAAGGAACAAAAAATGAATCAACTTTTAGGAACAAAAAAAGGATCTAGGTTTTTGCGACGGTTTATTTTTCGGACAAAGGAATCAACATTTATGAACAAGGAAAGGACAAGTTTTTGCGTTGCGTTACTTTCATCGGCGGAGGAATCTTCTCTCCGGAACCCGTGAAAGGACTTGAGTGTGACGCGAGTGTGATCGACGCTGTGTTGTTTTTATCGCCCGAGGAAGTGAACAACATTTCCTTCACCGTCCTCCCGGGTGTTTGTCAGTTTGTCTTAAAAAACTCATAAATAGATTCACACCCAGAATTATTACAGGCTGTCCAAACGAAGTCTTCTTCTTAGCCTGGGCGGCGTTTGTCAAGCCTCTTCTGCCTGGCTGGACTCCTCTCCGGCTCCCTGTCCCCCACACGTGCCCTCGTGCCGCGTGTTGCTGTGTTATTTGTCTCACCCGCTGGCCGATGAATGGTGCCTGTAAACCTTTCCCGGATGTTACTGCTTTGTCAGGTGTACATAAGTGGGAATTGTTTTTTCTTTAGTTTTATTTGTTGTTGTTGTTGTTGTTGTTGTTGTTGTTGTTGTTGTTGTTGTTGTTTCCAAAGGACCCAACTCATGTGCTTTGTTTGGTGTGTAGGTGAGAGATGGTGTTTCTTTTTGCGTCTTTCTCTTATTGTTTTGTTAAGGAGGTGAAAATAAACAGTAAATAGTTATACCATTGTGTGACTAACTTACCCTCGCTACACCTGGCTCCTGCTGCAGCTCGGCGGTATTGGTTTAGTCCGCGCTGAACAGAAAAAAAGAGAGGAGGCGGAGCGAATTCCTGGTTGTAAGTCTTTAATTAATGTACTTTGGCGGGGAGAATTTTTGCTGTCCTGATTATTGTGTGTGAGGTTTGTTCAAGGTTGCAAGGTTACGAAGATTTGTTGCAGTTAGCGCATGTATTGAAATTGCGGATGTTTTTTTTTTTTTTATCGAGTAAGCATAAATATTAATGTTTGCTAAATTCTTCATTCTTTAAGATGTACGAGATTTCTATTTATGGTTTGGTATCACTTTTTATCATCGAGGAGGCAGAAATATTAGTGTTTCCTATACCTATTTTTCACTCTTCGAGCTATACAAGATTTCTGTTTATGTTTGGGTATCGCTTTATTTATCAAGTGAGCAGAAATAATAATGTTTACTAAATACTTTACACTGAGATGTACAAGATTTATATTTATGTTTTGGTATCTCTATTTTTGTCTTTACCGAGGAAACAGAGATATAAATGTTTCATAAGAACATAAGAACGTAAGGAGTCTACTATATACCTATATACACCTATACAAGACAGCTCCTGTAAGCCTAACCCCACCTAACCTCACTATCCATAAATTTAACCAACCTTTTCTTGAATGTATCTATTGTATTGGCATCCACAACACGACTGCCAAGCCTGTTACACTCATCCACCACTCTATTAGACATTCAAGAGTCATATTTATGCTTTAGTTTCGCTTTTCTTTTATCAAACAAGCACGAGTATTAGTGTTTTCCGAGTTATTATTCCACTTTACGAGATACACAAGACTTCTATAAATACTTTGCTCGCACTTTAGCTTATCAAGCGGGGATGAATATAAATGTTTCCGAGATACTTCACTATATGAGTAAACACGACTTCCATTTATGCTTTGATGTCGATCATAGTTGTTTCCGAGATATTTAAGTCTATGAGATATTCAAGACCTCTACAAGACTTCTTTATCAAGCAAGAACGAATATTTATGTCTCGGAGTTGTTGCTTCCCTTCATGAGTTATACAAGACCTACGCTTCTACCTGACTTAAACTTTCTATTACTTATACATCTAACTCGCGTGTTTGGTATTCCCTCTATGAGTTATACAAGACCTACGCTGCTACCTTACTTAAACTTTCTATTACTTATACATCTAACTCGCGTATTTGGTATTCCCTCTATGAGTTATACAAGACCTACGCTTCTACCTTACTTAAACTTTCTATTACTTATACATATAACTCACCTGTATGGTATTCCCACTATGAGTTATACAAGACCTACGCTGCTGCCTTACTTCTACTTTCTATTACTACACATTTAACTTGATTATATGGTAAGGTTAACATGAGCTGGGGAACGATAAAGGCGTGATATAGGTGAACAAAGAAATATGGTAGAGGAGGCACTACAGGGTTACATAAGAACATAAGAACGTAAGGAGTCTGGAATAGGCAGTCACTTTAGGGCTCCATTGATCCTTGCTGAGTTAGGTAATGAACAGACATGATTCACGTGAACACAACTGATTCAGAGGGAAGAGGAAACACTATAGGGGTCCTTTATTCATGTTTGTAACCTGGATTAAACAAAAGAGACTCAGATGGAGGAGGAAGCACTCACATAGGGGTCCGTTTACCCTTGCTGAGTTACGTAATCTAAAAGACATGATTCACGCCAACACTCTAGGGGCCCATTAATCCTTGCTGTAGCCTGGATTAACAACGCCGCCCACTAATACCCTGCAATATGTTTCCTGCGAGGCTGTGTGTGTGTGTGTGGGGGGCGGGACACCAAAGGAAGGTATAAAATAAGGTCTAACAAAACACACTCCTGCCACGTTATTTATAGTTTCAAGGAAGGCGATTATAATGAGTTTTTGGCCTTTATTTCAACCTGATATGATTCTTCTGCTTGTGTCTCGGGGTGAGGGAAGACCAAGGGAAGGTATATTGAAAGGTCTAAGAAAACATAATCCAGCCACGTTATTAATAGTTTCAAGCAGACGAATATAAAGAGTTAACGTTAACGTTATGACTCCTACACAACAACTATACGTAAAAGAAAGGCAGCCACACACAGTCACCGGGTACGAAAAAAAGCTATGAACTAACTTTTTGGCGGGAAACAAAAGGGGGGCGAGAGAGAATTACCTGACCTTCTTTCTTTCTTTCTTCCTCCTCCGTGTGGCCGAGACTTTTTCCATTACATTTGAATTTCCATTTCCCATATTTTCTTCTTTTCTTCTGGTACTAGTTAAGGAACACTCGATATTTTGCTTTGAAAGCTGTTGGGAGAATTTTAATTTAATCTATCTATCTGTGTGTGTATGTATCTATCAGTATATCAGTCTATCTATGTGTGTTTGATATTTTTGCATTGAAAGCTGTTGAAACAGTTTTAATTTTATCTATCTATCTATCTGTGTGTATCTATCAGTATATCAGTCTATCTATATGTGTGTTTGTTTGATATTTTTGCATTGAAAGCTGCTGAAATAGTCTAATTTATTCTATCTATCTATCTCTGTGTGTCTATCAGTATATCAGTCTATCTATATGTGTGTTTGTTTGATATTTTTGCATTGAAAGCTGCTGAAATAGTCTAATTTAATCTATCTATCTATCTCTGTGTGTCTATCAGTATATCAGTCTATCTATATGTGTGTTTGTTTGATATTTTTGCATTGAAAGCTGTTGGGATAGTTTTAATTTTATCTATCTATTTCAGTGTGTCTATCAGTATATCTGTCTATCTATGTGTTTATTTGTTTTTTTTGTCTGTTTCCAAAGGCCACAAAGGAGATTCGTCAGGTTCTCATGAGTGTTTTCACGTTCGTCCTTGTCAGACTATCACAAGGCTCATAAAACTACCCATGGAAATACAACAACAGCCTCTTGGAAAGCCTTACCAACTTTTGGGAAATGTATAAATCCAGAAATGTTTTGGAGAATGGACGCACAAAAATAATTCTCTTCTTTTTGCCTCCAGCTACGAAAATAATGTGGCTGGATTTTGTTTTTCTAGACCTTATATTTTTCGTTCCCTTGGTCATCCCTCACCTCGAGACAGAGGGGGAAAAATCATATCGGGTTGGAATAATTGCCAAAAGACTAATTATATTCGTCTTGCTTCAAACTATAAATAACGTGGCTGGATTATGCTTTGCTAGACCTTATTATATACCTTCCTTGGCCTTCCTCACCTCGAGACAGAAGTGGAGTCTCGTATCAGGCCTAAAACTCATTCTCTTCGCCTTACTCCCTACTACAAATAACGTTGCTGGATTTTGTTTTGTTAGACCTTATTTTATACCTTCCCTTTGTCTTTCCCTCACCTAGAGACAGAAGCGTAGAAGTTGGGTTTGAATATTGGCCTAAAACTGATTATATTCGTCTTGCTTTAAACTACAAATAACGTGGGTAGATTTTTTTTCTTCCCCAGAGCTTATATTAAACCTTCCCTTAGTCTTCCTTCACCTCGAGGCAGAAGGAGAAGAATCAAATCAGGTTGGAATAAGGACCCTAAAAACTCATTAACTTCGCCTTGCTACTATAAATTACTTGCCTGGAGTTGTTTTGGTAGACCTTATATTATACCTCCCCTTGATCTTCCCTCACCTCGAGACACAAGCAGAATAATCATATCAGGTTGGAATACTGGATTAAAAACATATTCTTTTTCGCTTTGCTTCCAACTAGATAAATAACGCGGCTGAATTATGTTTTCTTGGACTTTTCAATATACCTCCCCTTGGTCTTCCCTCACCTCGAGACACAAGCAGAAGAATCATATCAGGTTGGAATACTGGCCTAAAAACATATTCTTTTTCGCTTTGCTTCCAACTAGATAAATGACGTGGCTGGATTATGTTTTCTTAGACTTTTCAATATACCTTCCCTTGGTCTTCCCTCACCTCGAGACAGTTTCAGAAGGTAGGAATATGGACCAAGAACTCATTATCTTCGTCTTGCTCCCAAATACAAATAACGTGACTGGATTTTGTTTTCCTGGACCTTTTATCACACCTTCCCTTGGTCTTCCCTCACATCGAAGCGCAGGAGTCTCGTATCAGGTTGGGAGGCGAGAAGAAAGTTATGGTATATGTATGGCGCCGCGCCGCACCTCCGGAATGAAAGAATTTGGTTTGCTGATGTTGCAGGATAAATTTGTGGCTTGTGTTTCCCTTACACACACACACACACACACACACACACACACACACACACACACATAAAATACTGTCCCATCTTTCTCTTCCTTTGTTTTGTTTATTTCTTCCTTTTCCTCTTTTTAGTCAGTCAGTTTTTGGTGTGGTGATGTTTTGTGTACAAACTCGCATTATTTTTTTTCTAGTTATTCTTTCTCTTCTTCATCCCCTTTTCTTTGCCGTCTTTCTTTTTTTCATTCATCATTTACTTCTCTTTCCCTTCATTCCCTCTCCATTTATTTATTCGCATGTTATTTTCTATTTTTTCTTCTTTTTCTCCTTTTCTTTGCCTTCTTTTTTCTTTTTTTCATTCACCAGTTACTTCTCTTTCCCTTCTGCCCCCCTTCATTTGTTTATTCACTCATTCCTGTTATTCTTTTGTTTTGTGTTTTTCCTTTCCTGTTTTTGGTTATTCACGTTTTTGGGGGTTCTGAGGTTTTGTAGGGAAATTCGTGTTTTTTTTCTATTTTTTGCTTTATCTTTTCCTCTTCGTCACCGTCTTTTTCTTTCTCCAATTTTCTTTCTCTTCTTTCTTCATTCATCACTTTTCTTTCCCTTCTTCCTTTCTTCATTCATCACTTTTCTTTCCCTTCTTTCTCTCTCCGTTCATCACTTTTCTTTCCCTTCTTCCTTTCTCCATTCATCACTTCTTTCCCTTCTTTCTTCCTCCATTCATCACTTTTTTTTCCCTTCTTTCCTTCTCCATTCATCACTTTTCTTTCCCTTCTTTCTCTCTCCGTTCATCACTTTTCTTTCCCTTCTTCCTTTCTTCATTCATCACTTTATTTCCCTTCTTTCCTTCTCCATTCATCACTTTTCTTTCCCTTCTTTCCTTCTCCATTCATCACTTTTCTTTCCCTTCTTCCTTTCTCCATTCATCACTTTTCTTTCCCTTCTTTCTTTCTCCATTCATCACTTTTCTTTCCCTTCTTCGTTTCTCCATTCATCACTTTTCTTTCCCTTCTTCCTTTCTCCATTCATCACTTTTCTTTCCCTTCTTCGTTTCTCCATTCATCACTTTTCTTTCCCTTCTTTCTTTCTCCATTCATCACTTTTCTTTCCCTTCTTCCTTTCTCCATTCATCACTTTTCTTTCCCTTCTTCGTTTTTCCATTCATCACTTTTCTTTCCCTTCTTCGTTTCTCCATTCATCACTTTTCTTTCCCTTCTTTCTTTCTCCATTCATCACTTTTCTTTCCCTTCTTCGTTTCTCCATTCATCACTTTTCTTTCCCTTCTTCGTTTCTCCATTCATCACTTTTCTTTCCCTTCTTTCTTTCTCCATTCATCACTTTTCTTTCCCTTCTTTCTTTCTCCATTCATCACTTTTCTTTCCCTTCCTTTCTCCATTCATCACTTTTCTTAACCTTCTTTCTTTCTCCATTCATCAGTTTTCTTTCCCTTCTTCCTTTCTCCATTCATCACTTTTCTTTCCCTTCTTTCTTTCTCCATTCATCACTTTTCTTTCCCTTCTTCGTTTCTCCATTCATCACTTTTCTTTCCCTTCTTTCTTTCTCCATTCATCACTTTTCTTTCCATTCTTCGTTTCTCCATTCATCACTTTTCTTTCCCTTCTTCGTTTCTCCATTCTGAATACTTTGAGTGACGCAGAACTATTGAAACGCTACGGACTGGATCGTGCAGGAGTACTGTTCGTAACGGATTTGGTGAGAGGGGCCCTGCAAAGCCCTACTTCAAGGAGTTTTGCATTGACACCCGAAATGAAAGCAATTATTACGCTGCGTTACTTAGCAACGGGGAAAATGCAGATGTGTAACAGTGATGATCTTGGTCCATCACAGTCGTCAGTGAGCAAAGTGATCACCAAGACCTTCAAGGCACTTACACAACCAGCCGTACTTGTCCAATTCATTCGATTCCCGTGCACCGTCCCTGAAATCAGAGAGAAACAACAAGAATTTGTGCAAGTTGCAGACTTCCCTGGCATTGTTGGTGTAATAGATTTCATGCATGGCAGGATACTGGCCCCCAGGGAATATGAAGCAGACTATGTCAACAGGAAGAATTTCCGTAGCATAAACACACAATTGATGCCAAATATAATATTCTTAATGCTGTAGCTAATTTGTCTGGGTCCACTCGTGATGCTCGTATTTGGCGTGAGAGTGGCCTCTAACGCGTGTTTGAGGATCATCGTATACCACCGGATTTATGTCATCTATTAGGGGACAGTGGTTACCCTTGCAGACGGTATCTGTTGACTCCCTTCCCTCTACTATGTGTAGTGTGGCAGTCTTTCCAGTTCACTCCCATTTTCCTCTTGGGAGAAGTGAAAGCGGCAATATTTTCCATGATTACTTCGTCAGAGGGTGGGTGATGCAAGAATGAGGAAGACGAACAGGAACGCGTGTCCGTGTTTACATTCAAGAGAAAAAGAATATCACCTTGCGCGGATGATAAACGTAACCTTTATTTTATAAATACTACCTTATTATGCCCATATTTCTGAAGTATATCATCATGTAACATTGATAAAGTAGTATTACTACATATTCAATCACTGAAGTGTCGCAATTCTGCAATTTAAAAAAATACATCTTTTGCCAGGACAAATTTTCATACTGGGTCAGCTGCTGAGTGAAGTTGAACTTATTTTTCATTTAAGCTCAGCTATAAGTTAAACTTGAGATTCAGTGAACTTTTGTTAAAGAAGATTAAAATTAAATTAAATTGGCCTGAGTCTACGAGGTAACGGTTATACTCTTTCTGAACACTTCAATATTTGACATATTGACAAAGGCTTTCCTAGACTTTTTTTTGGGGACTTTTTGACCCTGGTAGATTTATTTGGTCTTTTTACTGAAGCTAAAAAATCAAAAAAAAATTGAAGTCAGCTGATCCCTTGCTGACTCTTTGACTAGCTTTAGCTTGAAATGAAACATTTGTAGGTATTATAGATTTGCAGTATGATTATTTTGTATAGTTGTGCGGCGTGATACGATACAGTATTACGTATGGGCTCTAATGTATTATGCAGGACAATAATTCAAGGTCTATGAATGACACCCGCCTCGCTTGGTAGAGTTTTGCATACATAATACATTCATTTGGTATAGTTTTTCACGCCACACTGCATCTTCCTCCCTCCCTTCCTGCACTTCTCCTGTCACCATCGCCACCTGCTTCTTTCCCTCCCTCCTCTGCCTCCCTTCTTCCCTCCCTCTTTCCCTCCCACCCTCCGTCCCCCTCTCCTTCCCTCTGTCTATTAGCTCTTACGTCACTAACTCCTTCTGTCCTTTCCTTCTTCCTTCTTCCCTCCCTTCACCTCTCCCGTCACCACCTGCTTCTTTCCCTCCCTTCTCTCACTCCTCTCCTTTCCTCCGTCTGTCAGCCCGTCTTTTCTCCGCCCCTCCTCTCCCTACCTCTCTTCCTCCAGCCCTCCCGTCACCACCTGCTTCTTTCCTTCCCTTCTCTCCCTTCCCTTCCTTTCCTTCCCCCCGTTTGTTACTCTTTACGTCACTAACACTCTCTCTCTCTCTCTCTCTCTCTCTCTCTCTCTCTCTCTCTCTCTCTCTCTCTCTCTCTCTCTCTCTCTCTCTCTCTCTCTCTCTCTCTCTCTCTCTCTCTCTCTCTCTCTCTCTCTCTCTCTCTCTCTCTCTCTCTCTCTCTCTCTCTCTCTTTTCCTTCGTCTCTAAAGCCCTCCCGTCCCCATCTTTTTCTCTCTTTCCCTCTTCTGCCTACCTCTCTCCCTCCGTTCCCTCCCTTCCTCCTGTCCCTCCCTCCCCTCTCTTCCTCCTTTCCTCCGGCTCCCTCCTCCGTCTTCTTCTCGTTCTCCCTTGTCCTCGTGTCTCCGGAAGCCGCCTCCTCAAGAATCAGCCGCGCCATTGGACCAACACGGAAGGCTCTTGTTTGTAAATGACGTCATCCACCTCGCTTGTGTGTGTGTGTGTGTGTGTGTGTGTGTGTGTGTGTGTGTGTGTGTGTGTGTGTGTGTGTGTGTGTGTGTGTGTGTGTGTGTGTGTGTTATTATTTTTTCCACGGCAGAATTTTCAGTTTTTCTTTATTAACGGGCGACATTTTTTACCTTTTTTTTTATTCCCCGCCGCCAGAAAATATTATACAGACCTGCGGGATTAGAATGTTATGTATGCCTTCATTTTTTTCAGTATGTGGAAGCTACACTAATACGTTTTCTTTATGGAGTGGCTATTTCTTTTTAGTAGTCAGCGCGTGGGCTTGGGAAATACTGGAAGGGGAATAGCATATAGTCGTGAATGTTGTAGTGGTAAACATCTTCCTCGGCTCCTACGAGACACACAGCCTAAGCTCACGTTTTTACCAGCGGACGGGATGAAAGAATGAAGATGCTGGTTAAGTCTTGCATAATATAGTAGAGTAGTTACCTCTCAAGTATAGCATCAAAGTTCAGTAGTAGATGGTGTAGTAGTAAGTCTTTCCCTCGGTTACTACAAGACACATCACCTCAGCTCACATGATTACCAGCGAAAGGGATGAAAGAATGAAGATGCTGGTCAACTCTTGCATAGTATAGTGGAGTAGTAAACCTTTCCCTCACTAGTACAGCATCAAAGTACAGTAGTAAATAGTGTAATAGTTAGCCTCTTCCTCGGTTACTACAAAACACACCACCTAAGCGCACGTTTTTACCAACGAAAGGGATGAAAGAGTGAAGATGATGGTTAACTCTTGCATAGTAGATACAACTCGCCACGGTGAGAGGGGGAGAGAGGGAGAGGGAGAGAGGGAGAGGGAGAGGGACCCCGCCTCCTCCTCCTCCTCCTCCTTCTCCTCCTCCTGAAGTCATTCTCCCCCACAGCTTAGGTTACCAGTAGCGTAAGTTAAGGGTAGTAATTTCCTCTTATTTCTCTCTTTACTGTAAAATTTCCATGTCCCTTTCTTCCTTAAAGGTACATGGTGTTCTCTTCTAACTATTTCCTGCCGGCACGTTGCCGGAGGGAGAGGGTGGGAGGAGCCTTCATCTATTCTGTCCTGTTCTACCACACGTAGCTTACTAGTAGTAGCGGTAGTAAACAGACACCCTCGCCATAGACCGATAGGTCTTCTGGTGTCTGTTCTTCCTATGTATTCCTATGTATTCCTCCTCCTCCTCCTCCTCCTCCTCCTCATCCTCCTCATCCTCCTCCTTCTCCTCCTCCTCCTCTCTCTCTTCCTCTTCTTATGCTCACGGTCATTTCGTTACTTCTCTTCCTGCTCCACGCTACCCCTGATCCACTCCTCCTCCTCCTGCTCCTCCTCTCTTCCTCCCTCCTCTTTTACTCACGGCCGTTTTCCTCAAGTTTCTCCTGGTTTCCTCCCTTTTCTTTCCTTCCTTCCTTCCTTTCCTTCCAGTTCGTGAACACGCGCGCTCACAGTTTTTAGGGCAGGCGGCGTGCTTATGAAGGCTGTCAATTATGAGGAAGCCTGTGATCTCGAGTTAAAGAACGAGGAGGAGGAGGAGGAGGAGGAGGAGGAGGAGGAGGAGGAGAAATACAAAGCCTGCGTAGTAACAAAGAGGTTATCCTAGTTTAGTATTGAAGGTTATTGTGCGAAGTTCCACTGTTTAAAAAGACGGAAAAGGTTCAAGCCAGCTGACAGACCACTGCTCCCCACGACACATTCTCTCTCTCTCTCTCTCTCTCTCTCTCTCTCTCTCTCTCTCTCTCTCTCTCTCTCTCTCTCTCTCTCTCTCTCTCTCTCTCTCTCTCTCTCTCTCTCTCTCTCTCTCTCTCTCTCTCTCCAATATAGTGAAAACAATGGATGGTATTTTGCCGTACCGTAAAGGTGAAGCCGAATAAGAAATTCTGTTATTCAACACACACACACACACACACACACACACACACACACACACACACACACACACACACACACACACACACGCCGCTTGTACGTATACGCTCCTCGTGAAAAATTTCCGGTGTCGTGGAGGTCGTTAGAAGCCGGAGTTGTGGCCGGGCGAAAGGAGCGCCACAATATTACCTGTTTTCTTCCTTCACCTCGTGGCCGCGCGCTGCATCGCCTGCCTTCGCCCTTTGTTGAGGGGTCACGCCGGGCCGCTGCCTTGCTTTACCACGGAGGAAACGAACGCTGGGTCTTGAGTATAGAATGATACACTGGTGGCAGCGCTTGGAGATCCTTGTCCTGTGAGGTTTATTGGTTTTTACTTGCTCTTTTGTTCCGTCTTTCATTGCCTCCCTTCGCCCTTTGTTGAGGGTTCACATCGTGCCGCTGTCGTGCTTTACTACGGAAAAAACGAGCGTTGTGTCTTCAGTGTGGGACGATACACTGGTGGCAGCGCTTGGATATCCATGTCTTGTGAGGTGTATTGGTTTTTACTTGTTCTCCTTTTTCGTCCAGGATCACCTCCCTGCACCCTTTGTTGAGGGTTCACGCCGGGCCGCTACCTTTCTTTACTACGGAGGAAACGAGCGCTGGGTCTTGAGTGCGGTATGTTATATTAGTGTTACCCTGACAACGCTTGGATCCTTGTCCCGTCAGATGTACTGCTGGCGTTATGCTAATCTTCTGTGATGTATTGTTCTCTTTACTTAAATCTGATATCGTAATGGTGACTCTTGTAGTGCAATTCTTAAAGGCAGTGAAGAGGATCGTGTCAAACCGAGGACATGGGTTCGAGTCACACCGAAGGACGATGACAATTTTCAACCATTGCCAAGTGTCAGAAGATTACCTTCATGCTGGCCAGGTCCTCAGTCAACACTAGCTGCAGCGACTTCGTTCAAGTGGAGCATCGGGGGGCAGCATGGGCCAAACAAGTCATACATCACGGCAGCCACTTAAAATAAAATTCGCCTGCACCACTAACGGACTCAGGTCGTCCAAGAGGCCCCTCTAGAGTGCCTACCGATGCTAATGGCAGCACCTAAGAAAAAATGGTGTTGAATACCTTTCTTATGGCTCTGGCTTGTGACCTAAGTCCAGCACGTGTTCTCAGTAATTGCTCTGCTTGTATTGGTGGTGGTGGTGGCGGTTACCCGTTCAAGGCAGTCGTGTTCGTGTGTAGTGTTGCGTCTTTATTTCCTCGTTGGATACGCGGCGAAACTCCATTTTAGTGACGAATCAAACCTGTCACCCATTTCGTAGCGGCACATAAAGTTTTGGTATTGGAAGTGATGGCAATGTGGTCGTATTGGCATAAAGGGCAAGCTATTCATTCCCCGGCTTGATCTGTGACATTCCTCGTGCCCCGTGTGGCTGGGATGCTGTCAGGCTCTGGAGATGCCTCGTCTTTGGGGTGTCAGGGATCCATAAACCTTTGATCTCCGCGACGCGTATCAGTGAAGGCTGCAGAGACATTGCATACCGAGATCAGAGGCCGAGATGTCCCAGGGAGTCATGCTTCCTCTCCCCCTCCCTCTCTCCGTCTCCCATCTTCATCGTTTTAATTCCTTTTCTGTCTTCGGTAGATATGCAAAACCGGCACTTTTCATCCTTTTGGTTAATTGTCAGTCTCCTGTATTTTAGATTTCAATTAATATCCATTTATCTCCCTCTCCTTCATCCATTTAATTCCTTTTCAGTTTTCAGTGTCTAATAATTCTACTGATATGCATTACTGTTCCTCTTATGTTTCTCTTAAGCATTACCGTCACTCCCTTTCATCTCTCATCTCTTCATCTTTCATTTCTTCATTGTCTTATATTTCTCCTGATATTTATTACTGCCCCTCTTTTTCATCTTTTTAATTGTCTTTCTGTCCTCATTGTCTCAAGTTTCAGGTGATATTCATTAAACCTCTCTTCTCCATGCTTTTGATTCCCTTTCAGTCTTCAGTATTTTCTATTACACTGATATTGCTGTTCCTCTCTTTTATCGTTGTATTCCTTTTCAGTGCTCAGCTTCTTATTTTTCAACTGGTATATCCATGGTTGTCCCTCGTCCTCTAACTCTTAATCCTTTTTCAGTCTCCAGTGTCTTAGATTTCAATATCCATTACTGTCCCCCTTCTTCACTTTTTTTAATTCCTTTTTAATCTCCAGTGTCTTAGATTTCAATATCCATTACTGTCCTTCTTCTTCACTTTTTTTTTAATTCTTTTTCAGTCTTCAGTGTCTTAGATTTCTACTATCATTACGGTTCTTGCTGTGTACAGGGATAACATTGCAACGTTTTTTTTTTCTTTAATTGAATTTCAGTTTTTCGATTCGTTTATTTTTTCAACTTCGTAGCCAATTATCAAATATCCATTCCCCAGAAATAGAAGAAAATATTGAAAATTGTTTTAAAATGAAAATGCTTATTCTCATCTGTTTCACGGCAATGAAAATTAATGTTACGAACTCATATAAAGAAAAGCCATTTGTAGATTTATTTTTTTAGAGGAAAGGAAACAACTCAAGGACAAAAATAATTGAGAAAAAGAAAAAGCCCGCCAACGACTGCCCCTTTAAAAGACAGTATAGATGATGGATTATAATAAAGTCACGAAATGATAAACTTGTTTCGAGTAAAGCCACAAATTTTCATATAAAAACCGAAGTTAAGAAGTAAGAACCACCAATATTTATACGAAAACACGAATTTCAGAAGTAGGAGAGGAGGACAAATTTCCCCGTGCAGTAATCAGGATGAACGAGGAATATATTCAAGCCTCGCGTTCTTAAGACAAATTGGAGGTAATAAGTTTGCACGCCTTGACTGACTACGCGTCGCGGCTGCTGAGGCTGAGCAGGACAAACACACCGCGCCGAGGAGCACCCAGGACGCGGCGGCGGCGAGGTAGAGACGCGTGTTCTTGTGTGTGTGTGTGTGTGTGTGTGTGTGTGTGTGTGTGTGTGTGTGTGTGTGTGTGTGTGTGTCTGTGTGTTTCCGTTGACACCCACGAAGATGATGTGAGGAATTGTAATGATGGAAATGAATGGGACTTTTCTTCTTATTATTATTATTCTTACTCTTATTCTTATATTAGTTTTGCTATTGTTATTGTTGTTGTTCTTCATTTTCTTTTTCTTATTCTTCCTCTTCTTCTCTTCTTCTTCTTTTTCTTTTTCTTCTTCCGTTTCTTCTTTGTCGTCTTCTTTGTCTTCTTCTTCTTATTATTATTATTATTCTCTTCATTTAACGTCCTTATTATCTCTCATGGGGCTGGACGGGTTGATGGGACGAAGAGAGTTACGTTCAGTGGGTAGATATGGCACTTAAAAAGGGACGGTAAAGGCATGTAAAAAGGGCGTACACAGTGTTAGTATTTGTAAGATGCGGTAACTAAGAGTCTTGAGTATGGGCGCTGTGCATAAACTGAGTACTTGTAGAGATGAAAAGCGTCTTGTTCAGTAGGTAGATATGGCACTTAGAAGGGGACGGTTAAGGTACGTAAAAAGGGCGTACACGGTGTTAGGAGATGTACGATGAGGTAACTGAGAGGCTCGAGTATGCATAGACGCCGTGCATAAATTTGTTGGGACTCTTGGCAGGAGGTGTGAGGGAAGGGAGTAAGATCGGTATTGTCCATGGAGGTAGAATTCGTGGAGTCGACATCAGCCCAATTAAGTGAATCCGCCCGAGCTATCATTTTTACGGCCAGGTGTCAGGTGTTGTCAGGTCAGGCTCCCTCTTAATGGGCTCGGCCAGGCTCGCCCACCCCCATCGTTTGGCCGTAAATTTGACAGTTCGTCGGCTTCACCTCAATGAATGGGATTAGCGGGCCGTGTCGACTCCACCAATTCTACCTCCATGGTATTGTCAGAGGCTTAAACTCCACATGTCAATTACTTCCCAAGACCAAAAAGGAGATCAGTCGGGTTATAATGGGTGTCTTCTAAGGTTCATGGTACAGAGGAAGGGTCACACTACTACCAGGGTGATAAAACTACCCATGGAGATGCGCAAAACTCCTACGAAAGGCTAATCAAATAAGTTTTTTGGGGGGTTTCACAGTACAGAGGAAGGGTCAGACTATCACCAGGGTCATAAAGCTACCCCTGAATATGCCCAAAACTCCAACGAAAGGCTAATTTTGGGGGTTCACAGTACAGACGAAGGGTCAGACTACCACCAGGGTCATAAAACTACCCCTGGAAATGATCAAAACTCCTACAAAAGCCTTGTCAAATAGATGTGATTGGGCGCCGAAATGTTTCAGAATACGGAATTATGTGTGTGCAAGCTCCTGTCTTTCTTGAGCGAGGCGTTGGCTGCGTCGTGGCTGGGCAGAGGCTTGGCGAGTGTTACCGAGGGTCTGGGCTGCCCGCACGGGGTGTCTGTGGCTGTCATGGCTGGGCGTGGCGGGCAGGGAGGGGCGGCCAGTGTGGGATGCAACGTAGCCAGAAGAGGAGTTAGCGTGCTATATATGCAGTGATGGTTTAGTTAGATATAGTTTAGTAATGATTTAGATAAATAGATGGATAGATAGATAAATAGATAGATAGATAGATGGATGGATGGATAGATAGATAAATATTTTCAAGGAAGGCTTTATTTAGTAGACTCTCTCTTTTATTTAAACTGACGAATCTATAGTACACAACATATTTGTATTTCGCCGACGACACTTTATGCGATCGTTCGAGTAGCATATGTATCTCTCTCTCTCTCTCTCTCTCTCTCTCTCTCTCTCTCTCTCTCTCTCTCTCTCTCTCTCTCTCTCTCTCTCTCTCTCTCTCTCTCTCTCTCTCTCTCTCTCTCTCTCTCTCTCTCACCCGTCACCCGTCACATCCCTTCCTCTCCACCCGTTCCTCTGTCTCCTGTACACTGTTCCTTCCTTCTCTTTCATCCACTTACATTTGTACTCGCTCGGAAAGCTTTTGGAAAGGTTCTCTGTTCTATCTTGACCATTAAGTTGAGTTTGTTCCGGCAGTATCCTTCACACGACCTTTTACGCTCCCTTTTCCCTGCTGCTGGGTGTGCGTGCAGGAACCTGAGCGGGGACTGAGGGAACTGTCGCATTCCTAGTAAACATTTCGGAGCCCAAGCACACAACTATATGACAGGCTTTCGTGGGAGTTTATGGCATTTCCAGAGGTAGTTTTATGACCTTGGTGGTAGTTTGACCCTTCTTCTACACCATAAACCTAAAGAAACACACATTTGACAAGGCTTTCGTAGGAGTTGTGGGCATTTCCAGGGGTAGTTTTATGAGCCTGGTGGTAGTTTGACCTTCTGCATAATAAACCTAAAGAAACACACATTTGACAAGGCTTTCGTAGGTGTTTGAGACATTTCCAAGGGTGGTTATATGACTGTGGTGGTAGTTTGACCCTTCTTCTGCACCATAAACCTAAAGAAAGACACATTTGACAAGGTTTTCGTAGGAGTTGTGGGCATTTCCAGGGGTATAGTTTTATATTCCTGGTGGTTGTCTGACCCTTCTTCTGCACCATAAACCTAAAGAAACACTCATTTCACAAGGTTTCATAGAAGTTTGGGGTCTTTCCAGGGGTAGTTTTATGAGCGTGGTGGTAGTTTGACCTTCTTCTGCACCATGAACACACACATTTGACAAGGCATTCGTAGGAGCTGTGGGCATTTCCAGGGGTATAGTTTTATCATCCTGGTGGTAGTCTGACCCTTCTGCACCATGAACCTAAAGAAACACTCATTTGACAAGGCTTTCGTAGGAGTTGTGGGCGTTTTCAGGGGTAGTTTTATCATCCTGGTGGTAGTCTGACCCTTCTGCACCATGAACCTAAAGAAACACTCATTTGACAAGGCTTTCGTAGGAGTTGTGGGCATTTCGAAATTTAGTTTTATGACCCTGGTGGTAGTTTGACCCTTCTTCTGTACCATGACCCTAAAAAAACACTCATTAGAAAATTAGAACCCGACTGATTTCCTTTTTTGACTTTTGGAAATAGTTGATGTGAGAGGTGGAAGCGTCTGGCAATACCGACCTGAGGCTGCCGCTGTGTGTGTGTGTGTGTGTGTGTGTGTGTGTGTGTGTGTGTGTGTGTGTGTGTGCTGCTATGGCCCGCACCAGCTACATACCTCTTTTGTTTCTTTTTTAGGAGCAGCGAGTAGCGGGCTTTTTTTATTATTATTGTTTTCTTTTTTTGTGTGCCCTTGAGCTGCCTCCTTTGTTGTAAAAAAAAAAAATATTACTTGCTTCCCTCTGCACTACATGTTGAGTCTATCCTATTTCCCGTCCACCTCTGTCCACTAGACTTTTCGTACTGTGACACATTTTCTGATCAAACGTTTCCCTCCCTGGTGTGCTATTTGGCTGCCTATTGATCGTACTAAGAGTGGGGCGTCAATTGTTCCCGGTCCGTGATTAATATTGTCCGCTTTCCGTTTTCTTTCCGTTTAACAGTTTGTAGAATTTGCCTCCTGTCGTCGGTAGTTCCATAGACATTTTGTAATTTATTTTTGTTTTGTTTTTGTTCTGTTTCTGGACTATTGATCACGTTTTTATTTTTTATTTCCCTTCTTGCATTCTTGCAGTTTAACAGTTAATAGAATTTGCCTTCTGTCGTCGGTAGTTCTATAGACATTTGTGGATTTATTGCCGTGTTTTTTTGCTCCATTTTTGTGCTATAAAGCAAGTTTTTTTTCCCTTTCTCTTTTCGTTTTCTTGCACTTTATCAGTTAACAGAATTTGCCTCTCGTCGTAGGTCGTTCTGTAGACATTTGTAATATATTTGTTTGTGTTTTTGTTCTCTTCTCGGGTGCCTTTTCGTACTAATCCCATTTTTTCGACACTTTATATTATTTTCCACTAACAGTTTCCTTCCTGGCAGTCACTCGCTCGTGCCGTGGACATTTATAACTTTTTCTGTGATCTTGTTCTGTTCATGTGTCCCTTTTCGCATTAATCACATTTTTTTCGATACTTTATTATTTCCACTTACAGTAATTTCCTTCCTGGCAGTCACTCGCTCGTGCTGCTAACATATATAACTTTTTCTCCGTGTGAATGAAGTTTTCTCGTGTGTTCAAACTTGCTTCTCGGGTACACTTCACTAACACACTCGAGGAGGTCCCCGCTGATGCCTCGGTCCCCGCCTTCCACGCCCCCTCGGCGCCACCAACGCTCTCTGGGCCATGTTCTTAAACCTTTCGTCGCCCAAGCACATACACTTAACAAGGCTTTCGTTGGATTTGTGGGCATTTCCATGGGTAGTTTTATGACCCTGGTGGTAGTTTGACTAAGTTTCTGCACCGTGAGCGTGAGGAAACACTCTTTTTTGGCCTTTAGATATGATTTATGTAAGGGAAGGGAACATTTAAGAATATCGATCATATTATCAAGCATTTCGAAGCCCTTCGCCGCCACCGTGCAACGCTCTCCGGGTCATGCTCTCAAACCTTTCGGAGCCCAAGCACACACATTTAACAAGGCTTTCGTATGATTTGTGGGCATTTCCATTGGTAGTTTTATGACCCTGGTGGTAGTTTGAGGATGTTCCGACGCCGTGAAATTAAAGAAACACGCATTGGGACGCGTTTGACCTCATTTTTGGATTTTTAGAAGTGATTGATGTAAGGGAAGGGAGCGTCTAAGAACACCATCCCTCTATCTATCTCGCCCCTGTCCTTAGCCTCAGCCGCTGCCCCCTCCTCCTCCCTTGCACCGTCTCTCTCTCGTTCGCTAATATTTAGATGATCACTTCTAAATTTCTTCAACAGTCGAAGCCACATGTCAACCAGCTTTACATCCAATCTATACCACCTTTTCCTCTTCCTCCTCCTTCACTTCCTCCTCCTCCTCTTCCTCCTCCTCCTCCGCCTCGTCTTTTTTCTTTTCTTTTCTTCCTCTTTTTCTTCCTCTTCTTCTTCTTCTTCTTCTTCTTCTTCTTCTTCTTCTTCTCCCTCTTTATCTTCTTGTTTTTCTTCCTCCTCCTCCTCCTCTTCCTTCTCTTTTTCTCTTTTCCTTGTTCCTCCTCCTCCTCCTGTGTGGCAGTTCGTTCGGTAGGGTTGACGCCACCATCATCATGCCTCCGCCCCAAAGCTTGGCTCCCCCGTTGAGGCTTCCGCGCGGCCTCGGACTGAGTGATGTGCAGCGAGGGAGTGGCGGGAGGAAACAAGGTGACTCTTCAGACCGTCTCCCTCTACACTTCAATTGGCAGTAGGGGAGGCGGTGGCCGAGTGGTTAGCGTGCGGGCGTGGTGTCCCCTTCTTAGTCAGCCGTTATTGATGTATTGCTGCACACACAAAATAATAATAATGAAATAAATAAATGGGTGAATTAATAGATAAATAATAATTGTGTTATTTACTCGTCTTGAAAAATATATTATGTTATGAAAAATATATATCCAAAGGGTGATAATAAATAGAGAAAATATAAATGCATGAAAATAATGCTAGAAAGAGACGAAATAACAACATCCCGTAATTTCAAACCTTAGCAAGAATATTTAAACACACATTTCTTTTATAACATTCGATTTGATGAACTTTGAAATCACACAGGTCCATATTCATCAACGCCTCGGGCTGCCGTTACGACTATTGCCCAAGGCCACGGAGAAGATTAACCGGGTTTTTATGAGTGTTGTTCCCTTTTGTGACGCTGAAGTCGTGTAAAACTATCACCGGGATCACAAAGCAGTTCGTGAAAGGTCCGTCAGCTTCTACGGGAGGCTTTTCAAACAGGCGAACTGAGTGAGGCGCCGACACGTTAAGAATGCGAGAGGAGAGTTTCAAGACGCCTCGCCACCCGAAACTGACCTCTCTTGACCTCTCGTTCTTTTATCTTTTTTTCCCGGAGCAGCGTTTAGCAGGCTCTCTTGTTTATGTTTATTTTCTTGCCTCTGAGCTGCCTCCCTTCCCGGCAAAATAATATGATGACTCATGTGATCGGAACCGAAAAATACGTGTGCGCGCCGCAAACATATAAACGAACCAGCCAGTCATGTCCGCGGCGCCTGGCTTTGATTTGACACGTGACGGCGAGCGTGGTGACAGCCTTGAGTGGCGTCGCGTGGCTCGCTGCTGCGCCCGGCACTAACGTCAGCAAGATGCGATCACCGCCGTCTTTGCAGCTCTACCAGGGGAGTTCCAAGACCCTTCTCCACCCGATTGTCGGCTACTCTGTCAACTATTTGCGGGGTTGACTACAGCGGACTTTTTTTTTTGTTTAATCTTTATTTCGCCCTTGAACTGCGGATTGATGCATTTGGTATTGTCTGCGGAGAATCACGGGATATCGCTGGAATGACATTGTGTCAAATCGGCAATCATTTCGTAAGACTGATTTGAGGCCTGTTACCTGCAGAGTGCGTGGACACCAACTCCAGCACGGTACCCAGAAGTCAATCTTTATCACTGGGTTGTTTTTGTAAGAGTTAACCCCGAGTGGAGGAGGCCGAGGGGACGCCCACATAGTTTGTGGGTTGAGCAAATCAACAGATCCTGCCGGCAGGTACTTGGGACGGGAAGAGAACTACATAGGGACCTGCCCGGAGGAACCCGCGGGTTTGACGTCGTAGGGTGGGCGTGGCGACGCGCCCCCGGCTTATGCCCCAATTGACTGACTGATTATGCTCCCTCTTGTACTGTAAAAACATTAATATTCATGTACCTCATCTCCTCGTGGACTTGATGCTTAAAATCTTATGATTGGCTATGAATGTTGCCCCTGCCTGAGTCAGACTCCATAAATAGCGTTACTTTCTGCACCCGTGATTCTTGTATTCTGCCTGCGTCACAAAGGTTTGTACTCTGTCATGATTCTTGTGCCCTGCCTCCTCTGATACGATTCTTGTTCACTGCGTGCTCTGGTATGATTCTTGTGCCCTGCCTCCTCTGATATGATTCTTGTTCCCTGCGTGCTCTGGTATGATTCTTGTAACCCTTCTATTCTGTCATGATTCTTTCATCCTTGCTGCATCACACACGTTTTCATTCTCCTTTTCTGGCCATCCTTCGACAGACTGGCTTTTCAGTAACAATTATTCAGAAGACCAAGATCGCCCTAAGACATATCGAAGCCCAGTCTTGGTTTCTGTTTCTCAATATTTCCGAGGAAGGTTCACCAAGACTTGGCTGCGAGCATGTGGCAGCTGTGCCTCAAGAAACGCGGTGCTCCTCGGCGTCTAGCGTGACTGGACGATCAAAGGACGCCTGTAGTTTGCCTGACGCGGCCACTTTCCGTCCATTTAAGGGCCACGAGGAACACGGCTCTGCTCGCCGGTGTCTAGCGTGACTCTGGACGATCAAAGGACGCCTGTAGTTTGCCTGACGCGGCCGTCCACCTTCCTCCCTTTTAAGACTAAGCAAATGTTTTACCTCGGGCGAAGGTTGGGGGTCAGAGCGCGTCATTAAGATCATTGCCTCGCCCCTCGCCCTATCCCCTCGACCCTCGACCCTCACCGCCACTCGCCCATTAAAGACCCAGTTACTGCCTCCCCCCTCTGATAGATTAATAGAAATATATGAAATAGTAAATTGATGGCAAGATAGATAGAAAGATTCAAATATCGAGGAAGGTATAGATAGATGAATGTAGGTAGATAAATTACACACACACACACACACACACACACACACACACACACACACACACACACACACACACACACAGGCTGGTGTTTGCCCGCCGTGCTGCAGCCTACGATATTGTCGTCATTGTTAGCTTTGCACTTAGTTCGTTCAACGTGTGCATTTATTTTTATTTTTATTATTTTTATTGCTGTTGTTATTGTTCTCTTGGTGTTCTTTGTTGGTATTCATTTTAGGTTTGTTTTTATTTTGTTGGCTTTGTTGTTGTTGTTGTTGTTGTTGGCTTTGTTGTTGTTGTTGTTGTTGTTGTTGGTGGTGGTGGTTATGATGATGGTGGAAGTTTGTTTTCTTCTTTTCATTGTTTTTCTTCTTCTTTATCTTCCCTTTTCTTGTTCTTGTTCTTGTTGTTCTTGTTTTTGTTCTCGTTTTTGTACTTCTTTTTCTTCTTCCATTTGTATTTTTCCTTCGTTTTCTTCTTTTTATTTTTTGTTTCTTTTCTTTATATTTTCTTTTATCACCTCACTTCTCATCTTCTTGCTTACGTTTATGGCTCCCCGTTCTGCGTCATCATAACACACACACACACACACACACACACACACACACACACACACACACACACACACACACACACACACACACACACACACACAAGTCTATGTATACACAAGGTCTTCGTTACATAGAGGCGGAGCGGCGTGGGTTTCAGATTTGAGACTCGATAGATTGCCACTTTTGCTACACTGTTGTTGCTTGTCCCTCCTGCTAAGAACTCCAGTGGAAAATATTTCTCTTCTCCCACAAAACAGTCCATGCATAACCCAGCAACTTCTCCGAGAGGAATTTTGAAACAGGCGAAGTCGGATGCCGACACGTTAAGAATACGGCTTGAATCAGGGACGCGCACTCAGGGTCACGGCGCTAAGAACAGACCGTCAACAAGTGCCTGTAGGGAGTCCAGTAGCATATATAGAAGACCTTAGATCCGTGTTTATAGTCGTGTTTATTTTTCCGTCCGAACATATCAGGTAAATTTGACGTTGCAGTAATAGGACGTGAGTGACGCGCAATGCATGTCAAGCGTTGTGTTATTTGTTGACGTGTTTTTGATGCAGACGTAAATGACTCGCGCCTTTTATTTGTTTTGGTTCGTGCAGTGAAAATGACGCAATACGAGCAGTCTTTGTTTAATTGGTGGACGTTCTCTCTCTCTCTCTCTCTCTCTCTCTCTCTCTCTCTCTCTCTCTCTCTCTCTCTCTCTCTCTCTCTCTCTCTCTCTCTCTCTCTCTCTCTCTCTCTCTCTCACACACACACACACACACACACACACACACACACACACACACACACACACACACACACACACACACACACACACACACACACACACACACGCACGCACGCACGCACGCACGCACCCGCACACACACACACACACACACACACACACACACACACACACCATATGTTAGACTTAGTCATTAGTGATGATGTAAACAATCTCATAGGTAGGGTGGATGGTGAACATGAATTTACTATTTCCCCAGTTCACAGGCTCATAACATTTAAATTATTATTGCCAATATGTAAGGTAACTAAGAACAGTTATCTTAGGAATAAGGTGGGTTTCTCTGCTGCTACATTTATCAGTATAATTAATCAGACTTTTTATGATGATATGACTGGAGAGTGTGATCACAATGATTTGTTATTTAAATGAAATTGTGTGAATTGTCTTACTGACATTTATAATGAGGTGATTAAGACACAATATAACAATGTGTGTCCGATCCTAGAGAAGGTCGTTACTGTCAAGGATAGATCTCCCTGGTTTAATGGTGAAATTTTGACACTGAAAAGAGAGAAACGACGCAAGGAACGTAAATGGAGAAATGAGGGATCTGTTGTGGGCTGGGAGGATTATAAAAATGTGAGAAATCGCTATAATGACTTGATAAGTAGGAGTAAAAGAAACTGTTATCATACTAAAATTCTTGAGGCAGGATCAGATATGATCAAATTATATCAACTTTTCAACAGTCTTACTGGTACTACTTTGAGAAGAAAGCTTCCCGATGGTTTCTGTGATAAAGATTTAGCGGATAACTTTTGTAATTTTTTCAAGAGTAAGATTATGAATATTGTATCGGAATTTGTGTACACACCTTTTATGCCTGTTGCTGATGTTGAGGTGGATTGTAGATTGCAGTGTTTTAAAATCATTAGGAAGGATGATCTTGTTCGACTTTTCAAGAAAGCTAAGAAAACATATTGTGCCAGTGACCCATTGCCTGTATTAGGTATCATGGATGCAGATAATTTTCCTAGTTTCATGGATATGGTGCTAAGAATTGTCAATACTAGTATTTCTTCATGTAAATTTCCGGATTCTGAAAAGCGAGCTGTTATAAAACCAGTCTTAAAGGGAAAACTTGATTATCAAAATGTAAGCTCTTATAGACCAGTATCAAATTTGTTAGCCTTTTTGTTAGCTGTTTTTTTGTGTGTTTTTGATTAAGGCGCGAACTGTTATCTCACGTGAGGTCCGGTATACCGTTGCCTGCTTTCACAAGTTGATTGTAGTAAGGTGAGATAACACAATAGCCTTTTAGTTAAGTGATGTGTGGCCGAGCGGTAGCCGTTATAAGTTCACTTTAGTTCACTTTAGTTCTCTCTCTCAGGTTGATACAAATACCAAATGTATTTTAACTATATTAACAGTTGTACTACATAAGGTTTACAGTTTACGTGAGCGAGACGCACGAAATCAGAGACAGCCACACCGCTGCAGGGCGCGGGGCGGCAGAGCACCGCTCGCCTGCCCGTCACCCGTCTTCTCTCCTCTTCTCTGCGTTGTTCGCCTGTTTTATTTGCTTGTAGTTCGTCCGGAAGGGTGGGGCTTCCGGTTGATGACTGTTGATGAAAGTCATCATTTGCTGATCCTAGTGTCAGTTCATCACAGCTTCCCACGGCCAAAAAGCACGACGTGTTGTTAGACATCCTGTTGTGCGACACCGACCGGTGTCGCCACACGTACAGTCATACACACATGTACATTATAATATACACATTACATCGCTCGGTTCTCTAAAAGTCGCGACCTCGCGACTCACCCGACCTTTAAAAGCAGTGTAGCTACCCATGTTACAGTCGCACAATGTGTACTAGTTAAACGAGGTCCTGTTATTGCTTAAAAAAAATATATATACAAGTCAGAGCCCGCCTAACGATACAGCATCGGGAAATGCCAATGATAATAAAAATAATCATGGAAGTAACAAGAAATGGGCAAAGTACATACAGGGCGAGGTAAACAGGGCTAGAGTCGTGGACATGGAAGCTCAGTACTATTCCGAGAAAACAAAATAATAGCTCGAAAAATTATTTACATGATACATCCTAGTAAAATTAAATTGACTAAACTGTCATTAGGATACATGGTAATGGAGCTATTTGGAATAGTAAAAAGAAAAAGGAACAATCCTTGAAGAAGATCTGCTACACACTGAACCTTCGAGTCACACCTGGTCACAAAACTGTCGCAGAGAAACGCTCATCCGTTGCGTGACAATTAATTGCCAATGTCGTTACCCTCGGCCCGCCTTCGAGACGGGTGGGGTTTACAACAATACATAAGGTTGTGTGAAAAGAGGTAATGTTATCCGTAGAGTCTCCTATTAATTACAATGTGATAACAAGGACAAGTCTGGAGAACCTTAGAAGCATCCGCAGTCAGCACCACTAACTCCTAATACTCCGTTTTTCAGGTCTACAGTACTATAAAAGAAAATCCTGTCACTAAGTTGTGAAGTCACTGTTATAACAAATCTCACAGAAATATATAATTCCAGCATAATTGATTAAAGTAATTCCAGCATTAATAAACATCAAATGACAAAGACAAATTTCCACCTATCCCTCGATCGTAACGAACGTGGATGACTGACATCTTTGACGCCAAAAATAATTCCCGTAACGGGTAACAGTGGTATGTCAAGTAAGGGTAAGTAAGACTTGTCTGCTTACTTCCAAAGCTTACAGATATTCACATGCTGGTTACGATAAAAGTTAGGGACAGCATCTGCTCAAGTTAAGTCTGTTAGTGCAGAGAAAAAGTCTGTTTTAAGCAGAAGCACATGAGGTTCAAGGTTAAATTGTACCTATCCCTATGTTAGTCTACACTCGGTTATTACGGCTCCAATTGAATTAAGAAGACTGACTGCCTTGCATCAACTCAGCAATAAAAGAAAATAGTGGGTTAGAGTGAAAAGTATTACTCAAGCACTCCCCTTCTCGCATGAAAAAGATGCAGGCAAAAGCTTAGGAACCAAACATAAATTAGTAGATGCGAGGATGCAGGTTATAGTCGTGTGGTGGAAAGATACACAAAGCAGCGTCAGGCTGAACCTCAAGCCGGCGCTAGTCTTTGGAGACGATCACTATGCACCATTCTGTGCAAAAAAAAAATCGTAAAGCTCAAATTTCCAACCACCAATTTATCTGACTATTTCTGCCTAAACCACGGGTAAAAGAACACACCAAGGAATTTTTGATTACCGCTGGTGACACCCAAAAAGGTTTAGGTCAGAGGGTCGCGAAGGCCCCCTCCCCGACGAACGTGTCGACGGGAAACGAAGCTTCAAAAAGGACCCAAAATTATTTTAAATGCCATAAAAGTTGGCTGATAAAACCGTGTAGGTTGCCAGTGGGGCTGTACTCAAGGGATACTGCACTCCTTCGAAGAGGAACTTTAAGGACAATCATGTACACAAGGAACTCTAGTAATAATCTAGCATTAGCTACAGAAATGGTTTCTCCATCTGTCCAGTTTCCTTTTTTAAAACACGATATAAGATCAGTAGACAGCCTATAGGCGTCCACTTGCCTATTAAAAGGCCTGGTTTGCACAGTGTCCACAGCAAAATCTACATCCTTTACGAGGCTGTGTTGCCCATCTTCCCCAAATGTTTCAAGAAAAAGTAACCGAAACGCATCATAATCCTTCCGTTCTATGAACGCGCTCCTGTTTATGAGGGCCGCGGCTCCCGTTCCCGGGTTTGACCTTCGAGCAGCTGAGAGATATTTTATCTCCCGGATCTGACACGAATGAAACTTTCATGACAACCTCACTTTGAAACAAGAAGTCCCTGGCCGAATAATCTGCCTCCCTTACTACCTGAGAAAGGCCTAACTGCTGTTGCTGTTAGTGGGAGAGTAGGGGCAGAAGCCATTGTGGGATTAGTAAGGTAAGTAAATACCTCTTGGTTGCTCATGCAGCTTAGAAGGAGGAGAAAGCACCTTTTGAAGACCGCTACCACTCCTTACATGAGAACAGTTACCGTTATCCTTGACGGCACTGTTCTTTTTCTCTAACCATCCCTCATAGTCCTCGGGTCAGGTTTCTCTGCCATTAAAAAGAGTTACTAGTAAAATGAGGAATAAAATGGTAAAAGAAAAAAATATTGCTGCAAGAAAGTAAAGTAATAATCATTCACCGCTAAGTATGTGCTCACTCCTCCCCTATGCTTATAAAATGCATAATAAAAGAGGAAAAAGAATAATGAGTGAGGCTTAGCAAGACATAACTTCTCCACTGTGCAATAAAACACACAAAAGAAAGGAGAAAAGAAAATGAATGATTATACATAAAATGCGTAACCATGTTACTCAAGAACTATCTTAAACATCCACACGCCAGAAAAATCAACAGCTGAAAAATCTAATAGATTAGATACGGCCCCACACGCCTAAACACGTGAACATAATAATAGTAATTCACCTGAAATAATGTTACAAGTGGTGTAATTACTGAAACCGTATCAATGAGTGTCAGCTATAATGTGTTAAAAACCTCGAAGACAGCAACTCGATGCCCCACTACTCAGCACGCTCGCGTCCTTCGCCTCGCCGGTGGCAAGGGCAGGGCTGCAGGGGTGGCAGGGTGTGCCGTCCCCCGTCTGGTAGCGGTGGTGGGAGGGGCGGCGGGCAGACAATATACGCCCACCAGTCACCTCAAAGGTCCGAGTTGCCTGGCGAAGATAAGTGCGCACCTACGACGAGTTGTGTCGTAGGAGGAAACAAATGCCTGGACACCTCCAAGGAAACTTGGTTGTGTGGAGGTACGAGGCGGGGCGCGCGGGCTGTGCGGAGGTGCGGGGCGGGGCGGGGTGTGCTCTCGGGTGCGGCTGTGTGCTGACTCGACTCACTGGGGCAGGAAAAGCCGCGCGCTGATGTCAGCGTATGCTTGCTGTGTCCGATACCGTTCACTGCCCCCACACACTGTCACTGGAGCTACGTTTGAGAGAGAGATATAACAATTCGGAGTAGTTCGTAACCACGCTGCACTTCATTTATGTTAATAACTTTTGAGCGTTACTTTTTTTAACGTGGTTAACGACGAGGCGGCCACCAGCCACCATGCATTTTATGTTATGTTATATTAGAGATAACACCTATAGAACACTTCGGAGAGGTCCGTAAACCGCTGTTCACCATTTTTGTTAGCGATTTTTAAGTGTTTTTGATTAAGGCGCGAACTGTTATCTCACGTGAGGTCCGGTATACCGTTGCCTGCTTTCACAAGTTGATTGTAGTAAGGTGAGATAACACAATAGCCTTTTAGTTAAGTGATGTGTGGCCGAGCGGTAGCCGTTATAAGTTCACTTTAGTTCACTTTAGTTCTCTCTCTCAGGTTGATACAAATACCAAATGTATTTTAACTATATTAACAGTTGTACTACATAAGGTTTACAGTTTACGTGAGCGAGACGCACGAAATCAGAGACAGCCACACCGCTGCAGGGCGCGGGGCGGCAGAGCACCGCTCGCCTGCCCGTCACCCGTCTTCTCTCCTCTTCTCTGCGTTGTTCGCCTGTTTTATTTGCTTGTAGTTCGTCCGGAAGGGTGGGGCTTCCGGTTGATGACTGTTGATGAAAGTCATCATTTGCTGATCCTAGTGTCAGTTCATCACAGCTTCCCACGGCCAAAAGCACGACGTGTTGTTAGACATCCTGTTGTGCGACACCGACCGGGTGTCGCCACACGTACTGTCATACATACACATGTACATTATAATATACACATTACAAATTTGCCTTTTTGTCTAAGTTATTAGAGTATGCAATTATTGAGCAGTTGATGGAACACTTGGAGAAAGTCCATGTCTTGCCTGATAGTCAGTCTGCATATAGGCCACGATTAGTTTCTCCAGGATACTACAACAACATGGTGTAGGATTCAAGTTATTTGCTGATGACACCCAGTTCTACTTTTCCATCACTGATATTGAAAATACAAGTGCTAAGATCAATAGTGTTATTAAATCAGTCAAGGATTGGATGCATTATAAGCAATTGAAATTAAACGATGATAAGACTGAATTCATGCTTGTGGGGAAGAAGGACACTACGTTATTTTGGTGACGGTAACATGATTATAGGTGGTAATGAAATTCATATTGTTGAAAGTGTTCGTGACTTGGGAGTGTTGTTGGATTCCAATTTGACACTGAAATGTCAGATAAATAATGTCGTAAGGATTGCCGGATATCACCTTAGAAATATTGCTTTTATCAAGAAATACCTGGATGAAGATTCTATCAAGAAATTGTTGATTAACAATATCATATCAAGAGTGGATTATTGCAACTCAATCCACTATAACCTGCCAAAGCTCCAATTAAGGAAATTACAGATGGTCTTAAATAGAGCAGCGAGATTAATCAAGGAACTCCACCACGAGAGAGAATTACTCCTGTTCTGATAGAGCTCCACTGGTTACCAATAAAAGCAAGGATAGTATTTAAGTTATGTGTTTTGACACACCAAGCTTTGATTACTGGCCGTCCACCGTATTTGAGAGAATTATTACACGATTATTACCAGGTGAAGGCATTAACACTGGCCGAGCCACTTCTGGAATCTCACTTCATGAACCACAAAAGCACTGATTTGTTCGATGTATCTTAGCTTCGCAGCATTCTCAAGCGATCTCGCGTAATCACTTAACACAAATGATGCTGCAGGTCCTGCCAGTTGCCCGCGGGTAGTGACTTAGGGAGGGGGCACACGTGGTCCGTCTGCTCACTCTGCTGGGGAGGTGACCACCAGCGGGTCTGCAGACGACGCACAAGGTGCAGACGACGCTATTTCGTGACGTCACTGCAAAACCTCTATACTCGTAAGAACATAAGGGGCCATATTCTTAAAAATTTCGAGGTAATGATTCGTTTTAGGTCCGTGCCAGTATCTCATAAGCTACTTTATGAAACATCACTATCTCTTCATATATCTTTTCTACAAACCTTCAACAGTCATGGAAACGCTTTGAAAATCCAATTCAAGGACTTTTTTTTTTACTCTTGAAAATAGGGGATAATGGTGTGGAGCTTAGTTGACCCCGCAGCCTACACTACCTCACCCGCCACGTTGGGTTTCTCCTCCTCCTCCTCCTCCTCCTCCTCCTTTTCCTCCCTCTCGCTAGCTCCCCTTTCTTGACCTCAACCTCGTCGTCTTTTTCCTTTGCTATTTTATCCTCCTCCTCCTCACTCGTGGGTCAGTGAAATGGGTATGCCTGGGAAAGGTAAACTGAGGTAACCTGCGTGTCACAATCGGTCCTGTGTCGCCGGCTGAGGGGGTCTGCTGTTACCTGCGCGGGGTCACGGGCCAAGGGGACGGAGGAGCGCAGGGGTAATGCGTAGGTTATCGTGTGACCTCCCCCCCCTTCCCCCCTCTTCCCACCATCATCTTTGCCTTATACAGTGTTGCGTCCTGGTGTTTTTCTTGTGAGTGTTTGACATATTGTTTTAAATGAGGTTTTGATAGTTTTATGTGTGTGTGTGTGTGGGTGGGTGAGGGGGGTTAATGGTTGAATGTAGGGAAGTGAGCCAGTCATGTATTAGCACAGGTATGAAGGGGTATACAGTAAGGTTAGGTTAGGAAGGTTAGGTTAGGTTAGGTGTGGGTTTTATGGTTGAGGGAAGATTGTGTGCTGATAGCTGAGACAGTAATAGGAGGAGGCAGGCAGATGTAGAAGACACCAAACCAGCCAGCTATTAGTACAGGTGTGAATGGGGTTATACAGAAAGGTTAGGTTAGGTTAGGTGTGGGTTTTATGGGGGAGGGAAGATTTGTGCCTATAGCGGAGAGAGTAACAGGAGGGGAGGCAGGCAGAGGTTGACGGAGTCACCCTACCAGCCTGGTTTTAGCACAGGTATGAAGGGGGTATTCTGAAGGTTAGGTTAGGTTAGGTATGGGTTTTATGGGGGAGCGTAGATTGTGTGCTGATAGCGGAGACAGTAGCAGGAGGGGAGGCAGGCAGAGGTAGAAGAGTCACCCAACCTGTCAGGTATTAGTACAGGTGTGAATGGGGTTTAAGGCCATATTCTTAAACGTAAAAGAACATAAGAACGTAAGGAGTCTGCAAGAGGCCGGTTAGTCTAACCAAGGCAGCTCCTGTAAGTCTAATCCCACCTTACCTCACTATCCATGTTAGATCGTTAAGTGGTTTGTTAGTTTGTTTGTTAATGGGTAGTCAAACAGCTGTATTACCGTTAGTTAGGTAGGTTAGTTAAACAGATAGTTTGATAGTTAGCTAAGCAGTTAGAGTCAGTTAGTTAACTTTACTATATTCTGTATTTATTTATTTATTTGTTTATATTATTTTGTTTATTTATTTTATTTTTTTTTTTTGTTATTTTTTTTCTTTTTCCTTTCCTTCTTTTCTTTTTTTCTATTTGTTTCTTTTTCTTTTCTTTTTCTTTCTTTTTTCCTTTGTGTTTTCTTGCTGTTGGTTTTCTTTTTTGATGTTCTTTTTTGGTGTTCTTTTTTCCTATCATCCTTTTGTTGATGTTCGTTGGTCTGGGTGAGCCGCTTTCCTCCCAGAAGAGACCCGCCCATAATTTTGGAGATGTTGTTAGGGCCGAAAGGTGGATGATGTTTGTTTTATTTTATTTTATTGATGTCGTTTTTTTCGTTCTTTTTATTGCTTTTGTTTTCTTTTTCGATGTTTTCCTGTTCTTTTTCTTTTTACTTCTTTTTGATGTTTTTTGTTGTTATTTTTTTCCCATCATCCTTTTGTTGATGTTCCTTGGTCTGGATGAGCCGCTTTCCTCCCAGAAGAGACCCATCCATAATTTTGGTGATGTTGTTTAAATGAAAGGTGGATGATGTTTCTTTGTATTTCTCTTTTCTTGATGTTGTTCATTTATTTCTGTTGCTTTTCTTTTTCGATATTTTTTCTGTTCTTTTTCCATATTTTTTGGGTGTTCTTTTCTATATCATCCCTTGTTGATGTTCTTTGGTCTGGGTGAGTCGCTTTCTCCCCAGAAGAGACCCACCCATAATTTTGGTGATGTTAGTCAGGGCCGGAAGGTGGATGATGTTTGTTATATTTTTCTTTCCTTGATGTGTTTTTCTTTGTTTTTTTTATGTTCATTTATTCATATCATCCTTTTGTTGATGTTCTTTGGTCTGGGTGAGCCGCTTTCTCCCCAGAAGAGACCCACCCATAATTTTGGCGATGTTAGGGCCTAAAGGTGGATGATCTTTTTGTTTCTTTTCTTGATGTTTCGTTTCTGTATTTTCCATTTTTCTGGTGTTCTTTTTTATTTTCCTTTTCTTTGGTGTTCCCATCGCGTGGATTGTCTACGGCAGTATAACGAGCACCACAAGCCCGGGTTTATTTAGAGTTTGCTCTCCTAGGCAGACTGCCTACCACGGCTGACGACCTCCACCTGCCCGGGTTTATTGTTCGGAGTTTGCTCTCCTAGGCAGATTGCCTACCACGGCTGACGAGCTCCACCTGCCCGGGTTTGTTGTTCGGAGTTTCCTCTCCTAGGATGATAGCCAACCGCGGCTGACGAGCTCCACCTGCCCGGGTTTGTTGTTCTGAGTGTGCTCTCCTAGGCGTAGTGCCTACCACGGCTGACGAGCTCCACCTGCCCGGGTTTGTTGTTCGGAGTTTGCTCTCCTAGGAAGATTGCCTACCACGGCTAACGACCTCCACCTGCCCGGGTTTGTTTAGAGTTTGCTCTCCTAGGTGAATTGCCTCCCACGGCTAACGAGCTCCCCCTGCCCGGGTTTGTTGTTCGAGTTTGCTCTCCTAGGTGAATTGCCTACCACGGCTAACGACCTCCACCTGCCCGGGTTTGTTTAGAGTTTGCTCTCCTCGGTGAATTGCCTACCACGGCTAACGACCTCCACCTGCCCGGGTTTGTTTAGAGTTTGCTCTCCTAGGTGAATTGCCTACCACGGCTGACGACCTCCACCTGCCCGGGTTTGTTTATAGTATGCTCTCCAGGTGAATTGCCTACCACGGCTAACGACCTCCACCTGCCCGGGTTTGTTTAGAGTTTGCTCTCCTAGGTGAATTGCCTACCACGGCTAACGACCTCCACCTGCCCGGGTTTGTTTAGAGTTTGCTCTCCTAGGTGAATTGCCTACCACGGCTTACGAGCCTCACCTGCCCGGGTTTGTATAGAGTTTGCTCTCCTAGGTGAATTGCCTACCACGGCTAACGACCTCCACCTGCCCGGGTTTGTTTAGAGTTTGCTCTCCTAGGTGAATTGCCTCCCACGGCTGACGACCTCCACCTGCCCGGGTTTGTTTAGAGTTTGCTCTCCTAGGTGAATTGCCTACCACGGCTAACGACCTCCACCTGCCCGGGTTTGTTTAGAGTTTGCTCTCCTAGGTGAATTGCCTCCCACGGCTAACGACCTCCACCTGCCCGGGTTTGTTTAGAGTTTGCTCTCCTAGGTGAATTGCCTACCACGGCTAACGACCTCCACCTGCCCGGGTTTGTTTAGAGTTTGCTCTCCTAGGTGAATTGCCTACCACGGCTAACGACCTCCACCTGCCCGGGTTTGTTTAGAGTTTGCTCTCCTAGGTGAATTGCCTACCACGGCTAACGACCTCCACCTGCCCGGGTTTGTTTAGAGTTTGCTCTCCTAGGTGAATTGCCTTCCACGGCTTACGAGCCTCACCTGCCCGGGTTTGTATAGAGTTTGCTCTCCTAGGTGAATTGCCTTCCACGGCTAACGAGCCTCACCTGCCCGGGTTTGTATAGAGTTTGCTCTCCTAGGTGAATTGCCTACCACGGCTAACGACCTCCACCTGCCCGGGTTTGTATAGAGTTTGCTCTCCTAGGCAGATTGCCTACCACGGCTAACGAGCTCCACCTGCCCGGGTTTGTAGCCGGAAGATCTCCGGCACCTCCGTCGGGGCCCGGAGGGACGCCGAGGAGCCCTGCCTGGAGCCCTCCATTCCTGCCATGCTCGCCAGGGAGACCTTGGGCTCGCTGGCGCTCCACACCCCCGCCGAGGCGAGGATGCAAGAACTCGCTTCTTAAAACTACCAGACTGGATTATAAAATTAATCATAATTACTGTGAAGGCGCCGGTCACCGCGTTTATCGGTTCAGGGATGGAAGACCGACGGGCCTGGGAAACGCGCACAAGCATCCAAAGGAATCCTCGCGACGGCTCGCGACGCAGCATCCGTTTCCCTTTTCTTTCTCATTCCAATTTTTCTTTTTTATTATATTTTCCTTCTCTGATTGATTGATGGATTGATTTTACTTGGTAGGAATCTGCTCACCAATTAACACCATTCAGGTGTACATTGCACCCACACACCTGCCGAGAGAAAACACCAGTGAGAGTGGTGACGCTCACGAGGACGGCTCGCTAGAGTTTCCTAACATTCGCATTGGGGCCCACATCTCGTTAGTCGTCCGTCTCTTTATTTTTCTATTCTCTATTTCTTTCTATTTCTCCCTTTCTTTCATCCTTTCTCTCTATCTATTTTTTTATTTTTTTATTTATCTCTCTCTCTCTCTCTCTCTCTCTCTCTCTCTCTCTCTCTCTCTCTCTCTCTCTCTCTCTCTCTCTCTCTCTCTCTCTCTCTCTCTCCACACACACACACACACACACACACACACACACACAGCTTTCGTAGGCGTTGTGGGTATTGCCAGGGGTAGTTTAATGACCCTGGTGGTAGTCTGACCTCCTATCTGTACTATGGACCTAAAAAAAACTCTCATGAGAATCAGACTGATCTGCTTTGACCCCGTCAAAAAAGTGGTATGAGAGACACAGAAGCTGAGAAGGCCTAGGAGTTGTCATGTATGAGTCGAGTGTCCTCTTGTTGGGTTAAGGATATGCACTGTTAATTATTTATTCATTTATTAGCATCACAGGAGGCGGCTCAAAGACAAAACAAAACACACTCACTAAAAAACACCAACCACTTCTCCCACAATCAGAAAACACTCACCATCATGTGTTTTTTTCTTTTTTTTTTCTCTCTCCCATTTATATATTTATTTTCGCATCATAGCAGGCAAACACTAGCACACAGCACACACACAAAAACGATAACCACTTCTCCCACCATCAGAAAACAGTCACCATAATGTGCTTTTTCTATTTTTTTCTCTCCCATTTATCTAATTATTTTCGCATCACAGGAGGCAGCTCAAGGGTAACACAATAACACCCCAAAAAACTAAACCACTTCTCCCACAATCAGAAAGCAGTCACCATCATGTGCTTTTCTCCTTTTTTTCTCTCCCATTTATCTGTTTATTTTCGCATCACAGGAAGCAGCTCAAAGGTTAAACAATAACACACAAAAAGTCTGTCCACCACTTCTCCTCCCACAAACACACGAAAAAAATAGCTGCCATCAAGTGCTTTTTCTCTTTTTTCTTTTCTTTCATTGATTCATTGAGTTTTCACATCATAGGAGTTTCATTTGATGTTGATGAAAGTTCAGCATGCAGCTTTTTTTATTTATTTTGCCATTGTGCGGAACTTATTCTATGAGTATGTCGGAAAAAATGACCGAACGGGTAAATGTTATGAAAGAGATGGGGAAGCAAAATGGGGTTCGATCCTTATGAGAAGAAAGTTTTATCTGCGAATTATTGGGTCTGGATTAAAGTCTTCTTCCACCTCTTCCGCTGCTTCCTCCTCTTCCTCCTTTTCTTCCTCCACTTACCCTCTTCTAGGTTCTATCTGTACACCTCTATATAGTTTCTCGTGGAAATAGTATAAGAATACACAGTCGTTCCACGCACAGCATGATGACGTCACACTCTCATCTGACTTAAATCTCGGCTCCAGGGTTCCCATGAAAACAACAACAACTAAAAGTAAAGGGATGACTCATGTGTGACGAATATAATGCAAATAAAAGGTAGCGAAAACAAAGAACCTGATGTTAAGGGCCAGTCTTACAGTCCAGTACAGCACGTTTGTAAGCTCCCCAACCGAACACAAAACACGACGAAAATTCCTTGTATAGTTTTTTTTTTTTCCCTTACAGCAGAGGAGTCAGTTCAAGGGCATAAAAAAAGGTAACAAATGTGAAAAAAAACACTATACAAGGAATTTTCGTCGTGTTTTGTGTTTGGTTGGGGAGCTTACAAACGTGCTGTATGTTTACGAAAGCGCGTCGCCTCCTCTGGCAATGGCAGCGGCGACTCTGCAGTCGCCGCAGCCGTGAAATAGCTCGCAGAGGGTTTAGGGTCGGGGAGCATAGTTAAACTACTCCAACCGAACTTTACGACCTACTAACGGGGGGGCTGCGCCCCCCTCGACCCCCTCATTCTAACCAGGGGTGGCTACGCCCACCCCTTGGACATGTATATGTGACTTATTTCAGCAAGGAGGTATTTCTCGCAAAACCGGCTGCAGCGTCGCCGCGGCCGCCACCAGAGGAGGCTACGTGCTTTCGTAAACATTATCCCCTACTTGCAGGAGTAAAAAAAAAGTCCTTGAATTGGATTTTCAAAGCGTTTCCATGACTGTTAAAGGTTTGTAGAAAAGATATATGAAGAGATACTGATGTTTCATAAAGTAGGTAATGAGATACTGGCACGGACCTAAAACGAATCTTAACCCATTTCGGCGCCCGAGCTCACATACTTGACACGGTTTTCGTATGAGTTTTCGGTATTTCCAGGAGTATTTTATTGGTCCTAGTAGTAGTTTGATTCTGCTTCTGTACCATGAACCTGAAAACACTCTCATGAGAACCCAATTGGTCCCCTTTTTGGCCTTTGGAAATAGTTGGTGTGAGGGGAAGTGTCTGCCAATACTAACCAAGGAGTCTGCAAGAGGTCGGTGGGCGTATACAAGGCAGCTCCCGTGAACCTGACCCCACCTAACGCCACTAGTTAATCCGATCTTCATAATCTTCACCCATTCTAGTCCACTGCAGCATAGAGGCCTTTCCCAACGTCCTCCACCTCTCCTAACCCCCACCTAACCTAACCTAACCCCACTCTGATCTTCATAATCTTCACCCATTACTAGTCCAATGCAGCATAGAGCCCTTTCCCAACGTCCTCCACCTCTCCTAACCTCCACCTAACCTAACCTAACCCCACTCTGATCTTCATAATCTTCACCCATTACTAGTCCACTGCAGCATAGAGCCCTTTCCCAACGTCCTCCACCTCTCCTAACCCCACCTAACCTAACCCCACTCTGATCTTCATAATCTTCGGTCATGACTAGTCCACTGCAGCATAGAGGCCTTTCCCAACGTCATCCACCCCTCTCTGTTTGATATATTACTCCATCGTGCTTTGGCAAATACTCTTAACTTAATATAATCTTCATCTTCAGGCATTGCTAGTCTACTGCAGAACAAAGGCCTTTCCCAACGTCCTCCACCTTTCTCTGATATTATACTCCATCGTGCTTTGGCAAATACTCAAACTTAATCTAATCTTCATCTTAAGGCCTTGCTAGTCCAATACAAAACAAAGGCCTTTCCCAACGTCCTACACCTTTCTCTGATATTATACTCCATCGTGGTTTGACAAATACTCAAACTTAATCTAATCTTCATCTTAAGGCCTTGTTAGTCCAATACAAAACAAAGGCCTTTCCCAACGTCCTCCACCTTTCCCTGATATTATACGCCATCGTGGTTTGGCAAATACTCAAACTTAATCTAATCTTCATCTTAAGGCCTTGCTAGTCCAATACAAAACAAAGGCCTTTCCCAACGTCCTCCACCTTTCTATGTTAGGTGTTAGACTTCTTCATCCTGCTCTGGCAAATGCTCTAACTTTAGGGATTGACACTGTAAACTTCATATCGTCAGTCTATGGCAGAACAGAGGTCTTTCTCAATGGTCCATCTCTATTCCTTCACCTTTCTCTGTTTGATGTTAGATTACGCCATCCTGCTCCGGCAAATGCTCTAACTTAAGTGACTGCAATACTCTAATATTCACCATCGTAAGTTATTACTAGTCTATTACAAAGGCCTTTCCCAGTTGCCTGTTCCTCTACCTTTCTCTGTTTGATGTTAGTGTACTCCATCCTGCTCCGGCAAATGATCTAATGTAATCTCTCCACCTGCTCGCCCTCTGCCCGCCCTGACGTGTACGTGTTCTGGGTCGTCACTGTTGCGTTGGCTGTCCTCCTGATGGCAGTTCTCCGCGTGCTGTGTCCCGCCGAGTCCATTTCTCGTTCTTGTTTGTTGTTAGATTATCTTTATTTTTGTTTGTTACCTAATCCATGATGCTCTCTCTGTCTGTCTGTCTGTCCGTCTCTCTCTCTCTCTCTCTCTCTCTCTCTCTCCTCCCACCATCCTCCTGCCCATACATACAAGCATACATACATTCACACACACACATGCATACACATACATACATACATTCACTCACACACAAACAAACATATTCTCCCAGTAGTTCCTCGCAGACATGCCCATTAGGAATTCAGTCGCCGCGGGAACAACAAGGAAGCACCTACTCTACTCTCTCAGTAAGGTGAACGGCCTCGAGCTCTTGTCATCCCAGCGGCAGAGTGTTGAGCTCGTCCCGCACTGGGCTGGCGTGGCGGCGAGGGCGGGTCTAAAGGCTCTGATAACGCTTTAGTAGAGATTGTGTTATTATTTCCGTGAGTTGTTGTATGAGCCGAGTGATAGTGTGACAAAGCTTCTACACCGGGGATGCCACAATACTGTATTTTATCATGGTTTTAGAAAGTTTTAAACATGAGAAGAATTCCGAATGATGAACAAGTGAAGTCGTATAAAAGAATATATTATATAATATTGGTTTAAGCCATTTTTAAACATTAGATATCTTCCAATTGATTAACTAATGAAGCATAAATTTGTGTTTCTTCCAGGGTTTTAGTCATGGACTTCCAAATGATAAACAAGTGAAGTCGTATTAAAGAAGCTGTTTTTTTTTTCATCGCTGTAGTAATTTTTAAGCTTGAATGGCCTTTGAAATGGACCTAGAACCAACGAGTAAGTCAAGTAAGCGAAGAGGGAAAGAAAGAAAAAGAAAAGTAAAGCTCCTAGGCCTTCAAAATGATTTACTATGGAAGTCAAGTGAAATAAGCGGTGTTGTTCTTCATTGTTTCAGTCACATGTAAGCATACAAATGCACCTTACAAATGGACCCAGAAGTCACCGCCAGAACTCAAATAACCTCGAGAAAAGGAAGAATGAAAGCAAGTTCAGTGCTCCACCAACATCCTTCTCGTGGTGGTGAGGAGCGGGGCGCGTCACACCAACAGCCTCAAGTATGCCATGAGGGTGGCGGAGGGGGGGCAGGACGGGGCAGGGGAGAGCAGCAACCATGTGTGTGTGTGTGTGTGTGTGTGTGTGTGTGTGTGTGCTGGGGTCTGTCACTGTTTACCCACTCATATAATAGCGTAGGGGCTTTTGGGGGCAGTGACCACCGATGTGTGTAGGCATGGGGGCGTTTAGGCTATTTCCGACGGGTAGAAAAGATTAGTCAAAATGTGCCACTAACTAGCTAACAAACTAACTAACTAACTATATAACTAACACCACACACCTTTCAACCTCATACTCCTCTTTGTTCTCACGGGAAAGGATGGAAAAGACGGAACGGGAAGGAGGGAAAGGAAAGGAAGAGGAGACGGGGAAGGAGGAAGAGAAGGGACGGGTGAAGGAGGGAAAGAAAGTGAATGAAGAAGGAAAGGAAAGGGGAAGGGACGGGAAGGAGGAGGGAAGGGATATGTGTGTGTTGAGGGGGAGTTTAGGTTCTTTGCTGGCGGGTTAGAAAAAAAGTTCGTTAGAATTTGCCAGTAACCAACAAACTAACGAACTAACTAACCAAAACTGACCTCTGTCTGAAGTTCATCTCCCTCTTGGCCACTCCTCTGAACTCTTTTTTTTTATTTTTTTATAAGGGCAGTGTTTAGCGTTTTTTTCTCATTATTGCTATTATTTATTTTCTCCTTGAGCTGCTTCCTTCACTGTGAAAAAATAACACCTTCACACCTTCAAAATTCACATTCCTCTATCCTCACCTTCACGCGTCATACTCCTCCTATATCTAACACCACGCCACATATTCCTCTTCTCTTTAACACTTATAGTCTTAAACATTTCAGGGCTCACACACCCACATTTGGTAAGGCTTTCGTAGAGGTTGTTATGTTAGTATTTCCATGAATAAAGAGCCTAGTTATACTTTGATAGGCCTTCTGCATCATGAACGTGAAAATAACACAAATGAGAACCCGACTAATCTCCTTTGTGGGCTTGAGAAATATTGATTGTGAGAGGTGAAAGCGTTTGGTAAAGGTTGTAGGCATTTCCATGGGTAGTGTTATGGACGTAGATATAGTTTGACAAGGCTTCCGCACCATGAACGTGAAAAAACAACAACTCATGAGAACGTGACTAATCTCCTTTGTGGCCTTGGGAAATTTGTTGCAGCTGAGAATACACGCCTCAAACTTCAATAACCACATGACGCAGCAGTCCACGGCCGCCAGAGGGGAGTGAATGCGTCAGTGTGTTAGTAAAGCCGGTATTTCACGGGAACGATTTTGCTCGGGACCCAGACCTTCGGGCGGTGACTTTCGCGCAGCTGCTGTGCGAACATGACATGCACTAATCACACGAGGATGCTACGTTTGATGGGCACCTGGCGATCTTGGTCTTGACCTTGACTTTCAGGGACCGTATACCTACTTTCAATTAGAAATAAATGTTGATTAATTTCTGTCAGTCATATTATGTTTTAGTATAGTTATTCGTACACTGAAAAAAAAAATGCATTTACTTTAAATTCACACCTCACCCTTCCTTCCTCCCTCCCTCACCTCACCTAGATGAATGAGATGAATTTGAGAGTCGCTCAGTTAGTACAAATACTGCTGGAGATTTAAATGTAATAGTTAACAGTTTTAAAGACAGAGAAATCAGAAGGTGAATGAATCACAAGTGCTCACGAGTAGTATTGTGGAGCGACAACATTGGATTGCAAAAGACTTATCAGAACCTAACCAGGAATAAATACGATATATGCAAAGTCCCTCCCTACCTATAACTACTCGAAGTAGTATAAGTAGAGAGAGAGGAGAGGAGAGGAGAGGAGAGGAGAGGCGAGAGCGAGAGCGAAGTCATTGAGGTGGGAGGAGCATTTGAACCAGCCGGCCAATCAGGGTAGAGTGAGACGAGCGGCGGGCTGCCTGCGCAGCAGAAAAATAGCTCCAGCCAACCCGTTCTAGTACCCCCTCTGGTTCATGAGCACGAGTCCACTCCGTGACTTTTGTTCACGGAAGAGGCATGCTGCACCAAAAGCATCCTCGTGAAATACCGGCTTAAAGGAATCCAGTGCAACCGTCGCCAGGCTGATCCGACACCCACGAGGGATCAGGTGTTTACAAATATTAGTTCGTGCCGAGCAGTGAACCTTCCCGCCCTGACTCACCACAATGCTAACACGCTGAATCTGTTGAGCTCCGGCGCACGCACGAACACTTGCAACGAGGAGGGCAACGGGGCGGAGGACAAGCTAAGAGAGACATGAAGGGAAGGAAAGAGGGAGAAGGGGAAGGGAAATTAAGAAGGGAGGGAGGAAGGAGGGAGAGAGGGGAAAGGATCACTCTTGCAATGGGAAGGAAAAAGTAACGAAGGACAAGCTAACAGACAAATGAAGGGTTAGGAAAGGATGGTTTGAGGGGAAAGGAAGGCAATGGGGAGGAGGGATGTTAAGTTAAAAATGGAGGGTAAGGGAAAGGAAGGAGGGAGATGAAGGAACGGGAAATTAAAGTAAAGGAAGAGGAAGGAAGATTAGAAGGAAGGAAGGAGGAGAGGAAGGGACGGGGAAGGAGCAGTAAGAAAGAAGGAACAGGAGAAAGAGGAATGAACGGGGTAAAAAGGAGGAGGAGGAGAGAATGGTCGGGAAGGAAGGAGAGGCACGTCAAGGAAGGGGAAAGGAAAGAGGGAAGTAAAGACGGGAAGAGCCAGAGGAAGGAGGGAGGGGGAAGGAGAGAAATGAAGAAACGGGGAAAGAATGAAAGGGGAAAGGAAGAGAGAGAGATAGAGAAGGGGGGGAAATAAGGGATGGGAAGGAGAGAAAGGAAGGAACGGGGGAATAAGGGAGGAGAAAGGAAGGGAGAGAGACAGGGAAGGAGGGAAAAGAATGGAGGGGAAGGAGGAAGAAGTAGAAGGAAAGGGGGCTAAGAAGAAGGGAAGGGGAATAAGGGGAAGGGAGAACACACTTGCAGGCCGCGTGTTCCCTCGAGGGGCTGAACAGAGGGGAGAGAGAATGAAAACAGCGGACTAGGAAGTGGGCGAAAGACTTGTTACACCACGACTAAGAAAGAGGTGAGCTGCATTTCAACGAGTGAGAGGACAGCATCAGAGAACGAGGATATGGACACGAGGACACGCTTGTTGAGAAAGGAAGGAACGCAAGTGACTAGGAGGATGAGAAATGGCTGACAAAATTAGGGAAGGGAAGGGGAAAGAAGGGAAAGAATTAAGCCCCGTTCACACTGTGCCGACTCTGGGCCACGACTACCCACGACTCTAGAGTACACGAGGTCTTGGGTGTTGATGTGAAAGGGTCGGGCATGTCTGGAAAGAGGTCTTGAAACGGTCGCCGAATGCTGCGCCGACGTCGTGAGGGGAGTCTGGAGTCGTGAGGGTTAGCGCGAAAAAGTATTCCATGCTAAACTTTCACGACAAGAGTCCGCAAGAGACTGGACCAACCGTCATTTCCGGTTGAGGTCTGATGGAGGTCTGGGGCAGTCGTCAAGACAGTTGTCAACAGTCTTGGCTTGTCTTGAGACAGTCGTGACGACTGTCTTGGCCATTTTTCAAATTTTTACAGTTTCTTGTCGGCACATTCGTCGTTGCCGACTACTTAAGAATGATGAGGGACTGTCGTGACGACAGTCTTCACCTAATGAAGGACGTTCGTGACGAATGTCTGCTCAGAAATATTGGCTAACACTGCCGTCATCAAGAAATTTATCTTTTCAGTTTGCAGTCACAAGCACAATACAACTGGGCATGGTTACGTTTCGCTGGCACAAATTTGGGAGCCGCACAGCACGCACGCACTCAAGCTGCCTCTCTTGTTTTGAATGACAGGTTGCCACCCTGAGGTCAGAAAAATGTGGAATGCAACATCTCACTCTCCAATAAGGAATGGATCCATATTTAAAGGAACGGGTGACAACCCTAAAATGTCTCGAGCATGCAATGAGTGATAATGAATGCGGGAATGACTTAAGGAGGAGGAGGAAGAAGAAGAGGAGGGATTGCTGATAAAACTACTGAGAGAGGGAGGAGGAGAGAGAGAAAGGGGGAGGAGAGTGTGGTCGCTATGCTCAGACGCCTCCGCCGCTCACATCAGCGATTTCCAAAGGTCAAAAATGAGATGAATCAGGTTTTTATGACTGTTTTTTTCACGTTCGTGGTACAGAAGAAGGGTCAATCTACTACCAGGGTCATAAAACTACCCCTGGAAATGCCCAAAGCTCCTACGAAAGCCTTATCAAATGTGTGCGTATGTGTGTGTGTGTGTGTGTGTGTGTGTGTGTGTGTGTGTGTGTGTGTGTGTGTGTGTGTGTGTGTTAAAAGAACAAGCCTCGCCGGTCTGAGACTATTGGATGATTGAGGGTGTGGGTGTGAGTCTGGGCGGGGAGGGGACGGGGTGAGGGTGTGTAGGGGTGGCGTGAGGGAGGAAAGGTCGAGGATGAGGAGCCGTGGGTGGTGGTGGTGGTGCTGGTGATGGTGGTGGTTGAGGCATGAGTGAGCGAGGCATGAGCGATGGTGAATGGGGGCAACGTTGAGGATAGAATGACTAGAATGACCCGAGGAGGAATTACGTTGCTGATGTGTGTGTTTAGCTTAATCTTTAGTCTCAACGTACAGAGAAGGAGAATGTCAAGTGGAAATGAATGTACACCGCCACACAGAAAGCAGAATAAAGCAGAAAGGGAAGGAGTGTACATGAAAGACTTAGTTATTAGATGGGGGGGGGGGGGGACCTTTACCCTGCCAACTTACGAAGGAAGGTATATATATGTGTGTCAAATGGACATGAGCTTGTACGTATTAACGAACATCAGTAGAGCACAAAACGAAAGAATATAGGAGTAAAAAATTGACGGATAGGAATGCGTGTTTAACTTAACCTTTCTTTAGGGAGTCAACGTACAGAGGAGGCTGAGGCAAATGAAGGGAGGAGAAGGGAAAAGGAAGTGCGGGGGAAGTAGGGAGGGAAGGGAAGGGCAGCGTGGTGGATAGAATGAGCCGAGGTGGAGTTACGTTGAAGGACAGGAATGTGTGTGTTTAGCTTAACCTTTAGACAGTCAACGAGCGGAGGAGAGTATGTCAAGTGGATATGAAGCTATGAACGTACACTGGCAAACATCAACAGAGCACGGAAGGAAGGAATAGAAATAGACTAAAAATTGAAGGCTGGGAATCCGTATGTTTGCCCTTCAGCCGGTCAGCGCAGAGGGAAGAATGTTAAATGGATATGAACCTGTAACGCCAAAGAGTAGAATAACACAATAAGAAGGACTAGAAGTGAAAGACATAGTAATTAGGTGTGAAATGCTTAGTTCATTATACATTTTGTCGAACCTTCAGCCAGTCAAGTTACAGAAGAGGTGAATGTCAAATGGATGTGAACTTGTATCGCCAAAGAGTAGAATAACACAATAGGAAGGACTAGAAGTGAAAGACATAGTAATTAGGTGGAAAATACTTAGTTCATATTAATTTTGTCGAACCTTCAGCCAGTCAAGTTACTGAAGAGATGAATGTCAAATGGATATGAACCTGTATCGCCAAAGAGTAGAATAACACAATAGGAAGGACTAGAAGTGAAAGACGTGGCAATTAGGTGAAGAGTGCATGATTACTAGACACTGTGTTGGCACCCTGAAGCCAGTCAACTTACGGAGAAGGTGAATGTCAAATGGATATGGACCTGTATACCCGAACATTAGACTAACACAATAGGAAGGACCACAAACGAAAGACGTGGTAATGAGGTGGGAGGGGCATAGTTTCTACATGTTTTGGTGGTACCCTTTAGCCAGTCAACTTGTGGAGGAAAGTATATGTCAAATGGATATGAACCTGTATACCCAAGCATTAGACTAACACAAAAGGAAGCACTACAAATGAGAGACGTGGCAATGAGGTGGGAGGGACATAGCTAACACACATTCTGGTGGCTCCCTCGACATGCAGGAAAAAAGTATATCCATGGAAATGAGGACAGCTGGGAGTGAAGGGACTAAAACAAGAGAGCAGGTAACTTCAGAGGGGAGGGAGAGAGAGAGAGGTGATGCACAGAGTGTGTTCAGTGAGATGGATGTTACACGGCTTCTCAAACATTGCTCTCCGCCGACACGGTATAAAGTTCCTTGGTTAGTTGAGGTCCGTGTTCTCAGGCGCTCAGACACTCACAACATTTTTTTTTCAAAGGCCACAAAGGAGATGAGACGGGTTTTAATGAGTGTATTTTCGCGTTCATTGTGCAGAGGCCTTGTCAAACTATCACTAGGCTCATAAAACAACCCTTGGAAATACAAACTTAACCTATACCAAGGCCTTAACAAATGTGGGTGAGTGTGTAAGCCCCGAAGTGTTTGAGGATATGGATCTAAGGCTCTCACAACAACTATTTCCAAAGGCCACAAAGGAGACGAGTCGGGTTCTAATGAGTGTTCTTTCACGTTCATGGTGCAGAGGTCTTGTCAGACTACCACTAGGCTCATAAAACAACCCTTGGAAATATTAACATAACCTATACCAAACTTTTAACAAATGTAAGTGTGTGTGTAAGCCCCGAAATGCTTGAGAATATGCCTGACCACTCATCGTCGCTCGCTGCCTTCCTTGTGGCGAGAGGTGCGCGCTGTAAGCTTTGATGTCGGACACGATTGCACGCGCATGAAAAAAATCTAGTAACTCGTCTTGTGGTAAAAACACTGATGACTTCCCTGGCGGTGACGCACGGAAAGGTGGGAGGAGAGGAGAGGGGGTGGGTGGTTGTGGTGGTGGTGGTAGTGCTCCGCCTCAGCTGCGCTTGTCAAGACGAGGTTTGTTTGCTCGCTCATCACCGCGACCCGCCAATCTAGGTCACAGCAGCCTCCCGGGACCCTGGTGAACCCCTCGACCTCCCTCTGCTGTCGCGGCTGGTTGGGGCGCTGTTCTTGGCTCAAGCGATCTCACCCAAGCATGCACCCAACACACAGCTACTACGGGAAAGAATAACACCCATTGCCAGGTCACAGCAGCCTCCCGGGACCCTGGTGAAACCATTCGACCCTCCCTCTTCTCTGGCGGCTTGTTGGGGCGCTGTTCTTGGCATTAGCGACCTCACCCAAGCATGCACCCAACGCAGCTGCTACGGGAAAGAATAACACTCATTTCCAGGACACAGCAGCCTCTCTGGGAGCCTACTGAACACCCCTCGACCCTTACTAGCTGTGGTGGGTGGAATGGGACTCTGTTCATGCATGACCTTGGCGACGTAACCCAAACACAGATGCCACGGGAAAGAATAACATACCCATTACCAGGACACAGCAGCCTGTCTGGGACCCTGGTGAAGCCCTCCCTTCCGAGCTGTTATGGATGGAACTGGGGTCTGTTCATGGCCTTGGCGACACCCGCCCAACACACAGACACACACACGGTAAAAAATAACACCCGCCAATCCTCGCCGGAGGGTTTGTTACTACCTTTTTTTATTCCTGCTTAACATTTGTGACTAACGGTGAAGAATAACCCGCCATTGCTCTCCTTACAGCTTGTCACTTGCATTTGTTTTATCATTCCTACTGAACGTTTGTCACGTTAAGCGGTACAGAGCCAAGTAATGCACGGAATTTACATGCGTTTTCCAAGGTTAACTATCTAAAACATTCAGGGGCCCAGGGACACACATTATGGCAAGGCTTTCCTAGGAGTTTGGGCATTTGGTAGTTTAATGACCCTGGTGGTAGTATGACCCTTCTTCTGTACTATGATCCTAAGAAACACTTATTTGACAACGCCTTAATAGGAGTTTTGGGCATTTCCAGTGTTAGTTTAATGACCCTGGTGGTAGTATGACCATTCTTATGTAACATGAACCGAAGAAACACTCATTTGACAACTCTTTCATAGGAGTTTTGGGCATTGCCAGTGCTAGTTTAATCACCCTGGGTGTCGTATGACACTTCGTATGTACCATTAATTTAAGAAACACGCATTTGACAAGGCTTTCATGGAGTTTTGGCCATTTTCAGGATAGTTTAATCACCCTGGTTGTAGTATGACCCTTCTTATGTACCATTAACCTAAGAAACACACATTTGACAAGGCTTTCATAGGAGCCCATGAGAACCCCAGCGACTTCCACGAGAGGCTTTTCAAACAGACGAACTGCAGGGCCGATACGTTTAAAAATACAGACTTAAATGTTGAGGGTCAGGATGTTTTTTGCTGTTTAAGTCGCGTCCCGCCAGTATTTCTTTTTCTTTTTTACAGAAAAGGAGACAGTTCAAGGGCATGGAAAGAAAGATAACAATAATGAAAAAAAAAAAAGGCCGCTACTTACTGCTCCTGAATAGAGGTGAAGCCTCAAGTTAACTCGATGACGGCCGGGACGTAAGAAGCGTGAGACACAAGACAAAGTTTGAGGGCGGCTCAAAGAGTCGGACAAAGTCTCGGCACAAACAAAGGCGAGGCGCAGCAGGCGAGGTAGTTTTTCGCGTCCCGGCAGACGGCGAGGCAGGACGAGGTGACTCCGTCCTCTCTCCCTTTGTCCCTGCTGATCAAAGCCTCGCTCAGCCCGTGTTTCCTCCCTATCCCATTTTCTCCTTTTCTTTCATCCCGTCTCGTTCTGGCTTTTTCCCCTCGCAGCTGACAGTTACAATAAATGGATATGTATCTTGAAAGCTGCTGTAATCCACCAGTGGCCGGGAGCGCAATCTGGCGACGGGGATAACGAGCAACTCCTCCGCGGCTCTTTGTCTTTCTCCTTCCTGCAGACGGCAGGAAAGTTAGTCTGCCCTTCCACTGTGGCGGCGCCTGGCCGGGGCTGGCCGGGGCTTTGTGCGGGCCTCCTGGCGTGACTCAGGCTCGCCCTTTTGTGCCGGTACTTTCTTTGGTGCGGCGTAAAGCCAACTTGTTTTCCACGGGAGCTCAGTCACTCGGTAAAACAGGCACCAACATAAAGGCCGGGCCACGGCCGTCCTGTGGGCCCGTGGGGATCGGGCCGCCAGCCGTGCTGGCGCTGTGCTGTGGCGCTGCCCTCCTGCTCGCCCCGCCCCATCCCGGCGAGGGTTCGGCGGCTGGCCTTCCGTTGAGTAGCGTCATGGTCCTCTCACCCGTAATGGCGCGGCCCGTTGTCAAGTGACAAAACTAATGCTGCCTTCTATGGCGCGCCGATGTGCATGAGAGGGAGAAAATAAACTGAACAACAGCATTTGTTTGCTCGTATCTGACTAATGAACATTCTCCGGCGTGTTCCTTCCGCGCACTGTTTTGAAGTGGAGCGAACTGACTTGGTTACTGCTCCGGCCTCCAAGGTCAGGGCTGCCGGTGCAGGCAGAGGACACACGAGCAGGAACGCACGCGCTGCATACGCTGCTGCGACCTGCTTGAAACACACCGCCGCCAGACTGAAGGAAGACAGCTCTGGCGATGACGGAAAGAGAAGAAAAACATCCCACTACAACATAGGCGAACTGTTTTACACGAGTGGGAAACATTTAACTTGAAAACACTAAACAAACAAAGGCATACAAAGGGGAAAAAGAACACGTACAGCCAGGGCCGGGCAGAGGCGGCGCGGCGAGGCCCTCCCCATGCACCTGTCCGCCGAGGCCTGTGTGTTTACATTCCGGCCCCGCCACGCCAGGGGCACGCCCGCACCACTTCCTCCGCCTTCCCTTCACCTCAACCCCTCCCCTGTTTGTTCCCTTGCCTGTGTGTGTGTGTGTGTGTGTGTGTGTGTGTGTGAGAGAGAGAGAGAGAGAGAGAGAGAGAGAGAGAGAGAGAGAGAGAGAGAGAGAGAGAGAGAGAGAGAGAGAGAGAGAGAGAGAGAGAGAGAGAGAGAGAGAGAGAGAGAGAGAGAGAGAGATATATATATATATATAAATATATATATATATAAATATATATATATATATATATATATAAATATATATATAAATAAAAAAAAATATATATATATATATATATATATATATATATATATATATATATATATATATATATATAAAGGCCATCGCTTGCAGCGACTGCCCTGCATCACCCAGCAACTGGAAGTACGGAGCGCTGCGCAGAAACTCAGGTCATTTGGACTTACTCTTGAACATTTCGGCCCCCAATCACACTCATTTGACAAGGCTTTCGTAGGTGTTTGGGGCGTTCCTAGAAGTACGTTTATGACCTCGGTAGTAGTTTGATCCTTCTTCTTTACCATGGACGTTAAAGAACACTCATGAAAACCTGGACTAATCTCCTTTTGGGCCTTTGTAAACAGTTGATGTAAGGGGTGGAAGCGTCTGAGGGTCATATTCTTAAGCTTTTCGATCCCACAGCACACACACGTTTGACAAGACTTTCGGAGGTGTTTGGGACATATCTAGAGGTACGTTCATGACCCTGGTGGTAGTCCAATTCTTCCACTGTGCCATGAACGTAAAAATACACTCATGCAGACCCTGTTAATCTCCTTTTAGGCCTTTGTAAACAGTTGACGTGAGAGGAGCGTGAGGTGGAAGCGTCTGAAAATACCAACCAAACACCTGTCGCTCTCCTTTAGGCCGCCGCTGCCGCTGCTGCTGGAAATGGTCGTGTTAGTGCAGGACAGCGACCCGGGTGACCGATCGGCAGGCGGGTCATTCGTCATGGGAGATAGACGGAGCCGCTGTGCCCGCGAGATGAAACACGAGTCATTGATTTAGTCGTTTGTTAGGAAGCCTTCACTCGCCCTTGCTCTTTCGTTGTCACCTAAAGTGTTATGGGTGAGAAATGAAGGTAAACCGTAAACAGCATATATTAAAGGATACAGCAGAGGCCATTGATTGTGTTAGTCGTTTACGAGGAAGCATTCACCCTCGTCACTGCCCTTTCCTCGTCTCCTAAAGTGCTATGGCGTAAGAAATAAAGTAGAATTGTTAGCGACGTATATAAAAGATTAAAGCAGAGGTCATTGGTTTGGTTAGTCGTTTCCCAGGAAGCCTTCGCCCTCGCCCTTGCCTCGTCACCTAAAGTGTTATGGGGTAAGAAATGAAGGTAAACCTTAAACCGCATATATAAAAGGTTACAGCAGAGGTCATTGATTGGGTTAGTTTTTTACCAGGAGCCTCCACCCTCGCCCTTGCCCTTTTCTTCTCGCCCTAAATGTTCTGGGTTAAGAAATAAAGATGAACCGTGAGCAATATATAGGAAAGATTACAGCAGAGGTCATTGATTGGGTTAGTTGTTTACCAGGAGCCTCCACCCTCGCCCTTGCCCTTTTCTTCTCGCCCTAAATGTTCTGGGGTGAGAAATAAAGATGAACCGTGAGCAGCATATAAAAATGACTACAGCAGAGGTCATGGATTTGGTTAGTTGTTTACCAGGAAGCATTCACCCTGGGGTGAGAAATAAAGATGAACCGTGAGCAATATATAGAAAAATTACAGCAGAGGTCATTGATAGGGTTAGTCGTTTATTTATTTATTTATTTACAGGAAGGGAGTCAACTCAAGGGCAACAAAAAAGTGTAGAAAAAAAGCCCGCTAATCGCTGCTCCCACACCCCCGCCCTTGCCCTTTCGTGGCCATCCAAAATATTATGTAAGGCAGTAAAGTTGAGAGCATCCGCTATAGCTGGGCGTGGCCTCGGTGCTCATCTCCGTCACATTAGCCTTTGAGCCTGTGGTGGGTGAGAAAATATTATGTGGTGAGGAAAAATGGACAACCCTTAACGTAAACGACGTAGAAGATAAGAACAAAGACCATTTATCTTTTATTCACTTACCATTGTCCAGGAAGCCCTCGCCCTCGCCCTTCCCTCGTCACCTAAAATGGGATGTGGGTGGGACAAGAAAATTATAACGTGTAATCAACGAGAAACATAACAGCCGAGGCCACTCCAGTCACGACTATTCATAAACTATCAGCATCATGGCGGCATTATAACCTTTCCAGACACAGAGATAAAATTTCTAACCGAGGGAGTATTTTTTTCTTTTCTTTTTTCTTCTTTTTGCTTGCTTGGCTGATGCTGCCCCACGGAGCCCATCTTTGATCCTCTTTAGAGCAAGCATCGAGAGTCTGGGTTGATAGCTCACTCTAACCGCTCAGCCACCGCCTTTGTACCCTTCAGTAGATGTCTATTATCAAATGTCACACGGCCACACTTCTGTCAAGCGTTGCTCTTCTATTCTAAGACACCGGTGAAAGCACAGAGAAGGGGAGGAGGAGAGGAAACTGAGGCGAGGGTTGGATGTAAAGAGATCAGAAGAGTTCAGACGAAAGGATTGGCGGTTCGAGGAAAGGAAGGCGAGCTGGAGGTGAAGGAACAAGAGCTGGGACTGACCATTGAAGGCAGGACGGAGGGTGAGCAGAGAGGTAGCGGAATAAAGTGTGGGAGGCGGTAGGGAGAACAGACAGAAGAGGCCAGAAAAAGAGGAAAGGGCCATGAGGTAAGGAAGGCTAGCTGGAGGTGAAGGAACAAGAGCTGGGACTGACCATTGGAGGCAGAACGGAGGGTAAGCAAAGAGGCAGTAAGGAGGAGAGGTAGAAGAGGGTAGAAAAAAAAAAGGAAAGGAAAGGGACGTGAGCGATGAGGGCAGTAGAGGACCCAAGGGAGGAGTTGCCAAATGCGGGTGCCTGCTGTGTAGTGCCGAAGCGAAACGGAGATAAGGCAAAGGAGTGACTCAAGTATTTCGAGGCTGACATATCCTCACACACATGGTAAGGCTTTCGTGGGAGTTGTGTTAGTAGTTGTGGGAGTTTAACAAGGCTTCCGCACTATGTATGTGGAAAAGTGCCTATATTCTCAAACATTTCGGGGCTCACACACTCACATTTGGCAAGGCTTTCGTGGAGGTTATGTTAGTAGTATTTCCATGGGTAGTATTATGAGCCTGGTGATAGTTTGACAAGGCTACTGTACCATGAGATTGAAAAAGCCAATAGTGTCAAACATTTCACGATTCACACATTAGATAACACTTTGGTAGAGGTCATGTTAGTAGTATTTCCATGGGTAGTTTTATGAGCCTAGTGAGAGTTTGCCAAGGCTTCTGGACCATGAACGTGAAGAAACACTCATGAGAACCCGACTAATCTCCTTTGTAGCCTTTGGAAATAGTTGTGAGAGCTGAAAGAATCTGAGAGTGAGTTTGAGATTGAAAAATGCTGATAAAAGGTAGATAGATAAATAGAACAGAGGAAAGTAAATATAGAAGAGGAATACACTGAAAACGGATACACTGAGAAGGGAGAAGGGCCGAGGAGGGAAGGGAAGGATGAATCAGAGACTTAGTAAAGAGAAGCTGGGGAGACTAAATAGCTTGCCTGTGAGGAAAAATAAAAAGCCGGGACCAAAACCGTAGAGCAGAGGGGAGTGAATGGAGAAGAGGGAAAGGATGAGGATGAGGGTGGATGTGTGGGTAGAGGAGAGAGGGATGAGAAGGGGAAGAACGAGTCAGAGGTTATATAAGGAAAGGAGTTAAGTTAGGTAAGGTGTTAGGTAAGGTTAGGTAAGGTTAGGTTGGCCTGCCTGCCTGCTTGCTAGATTAGGTTAAGGTAGGTTAGGTTAGGATAGGTGTTAGGTTAGGTATAGAATCGTCCCCCTCACATCCTCAACCTTACCTGCTCTCTCTCCCTCTTTTTCCTGTTAAAAGAAATGTGCTGAGACTAAAATTATCAAGAGGTGAGTAAATGTAAAGAAGGAAATGGATGAGGATAAAGGGGATGGGAAGGGGAAAAAATGAGTTAGTTAGAATGAATGACCTTCTGTTGAAAAAATGTGCTGATAGTAAAATTATCAAGAGACTAGTAAATGTAGAGAAGGAAATGGATGAGGATACAGGGGATGGGAAGGGGAAATAATGAGTTAGGGGTTACATAAGGGAAGGAGGTTAAGAAGGAATGACCTCCTGTGGAAAAAATGTGCTGAGAGTAATATTTTCAAGAAGTGTAGTAAATATAGAAAGGAAATGGATGAGGATGACGGGGATGGGAAGGGGAAGGAATGAGTTAGAGTTTACATAAGGAAGGAAGGTTAAGGATGAATGACCTGTTAAAAAATGGGATTAGAGTAATATTATAGAGCGATTAGGAATTATAGAAAAGAAAATGGATGAGGATTATGGGGATGGGAAGGGGAAGGAATGAGTTAGAGGTTACATAGGGAACGGAGGTTAAAGATGAATGACCTGTTAAAGTAAATTGGCTTAGAGTGACATTACGGAGAGGTTAGGAAATGTAGAAAAGGAGATGGATGAGGGAGAGATAGGACATGTAGGGAAGAGGGCTTGGGTGAAGGGAAGGAGGAATTACAGATTAGCGAAGGGGGGAGAATGAATGCCAAAGAGGGTAGGAAATGTAGGGGATATTGCTGAGGATAGGAAGGGTTATGCTGGAAAAGAGGAGAGACGGGTGAGGAAGGAAGGAGGAGGAATTAGAACTTAGGGAAGGAAAGGGAAGGAATATAAAAATGAGAGAAAAATATGATAAAAGTAGAATTATCAGGTGGTAGAAAATGTAGAAAAGGAAATTGAATGAGGAGGAAAATGACTGAAAGGGAAAGGGAATATGAGTTTAAGGAAAGGAGAGGTAAGTGGAGAGAACAAGATGTGATGATATTAAAATATAAAAACTGATGGAAATGAAGAAAAGAAATGGGATAGGATGAAGAGGACAAGTGGATAAAGGAGGAGAGGAGGAGGAGGAGAAGGAGGAATTACAGTAGGGAAAAGAAGGGAAGGGAAAAGGTGAGGAAAGAGCATCACGGAGTCTGGTGGCGGGTGGGTGAGGAGGTGGGTGGGTGGGCGGGAGCGAGGAAAGGGAAGGAGTAATCAGAGCTAAGAGAAAGGAAGGCGGAGAAATGGCATCACGGAGACGAGTGGGCGGGCGAGAGGGTAGGTAGTGGGGGTTGTGGGTGGGGTTGTTGGTAGGTAAGGGAGAGGAAGGAGGAGGAATAAGAGCCAAGGAAGGAGGAGGAGAAGAAACGGCATCAGGAAGAAGAGAAGGAGAGTGGGAGGGTAGTTTGGGTCGGTAAGTGGGTGGTAGATGGGGTGGTAGATGGGTGGTGGCGGGGTTAGTGGGTGTTGGGTGAGTGGGGGAAGAGAAAGGATTGGCATCGGGAACTGAAAACGATATAGAAGAAGAAGAAGAAAAAAAAAAGAATTAAAAAAAGAAAAAGAAGAAGAAAAGGAAGAAGAAGAAGAAGAAAAGAAGAAGAAGAAGAAGAAAAGAAGAGAAGGAAGAAGAAAGGAAGGTTAAATAAAAGGTTTGGGAGAAGAGAAGCAGGAGAGAAGGAAGAGAGGAGAAGGAGAAGAAGGTGCAGGAGAAGAAAGAGAAGGAAATGAAGAAAATGTGGAGGAGTCTGATAAGGAGGAGGCTGAGGACGTAGAATGGAAAAAAAGGAGAAGGATTAATCAGAGTTAAGGAAGGGAAGGAATGGAAGGGAAGGTGGAAAGTCAGAGTTGTGGGTGGGCGTTAATGGGTGGATGGGTAGTGGAGGGGGTAGAGAGGGTGGGAGGTGGGTGGGTGGCGGGGGGCAGCGGGGAGGCAGGGGGCAGGCAGCCAGGCAGGCAGGCAGAGACACCGTGCAGGTGGAGCAAGACGGTCTCCGGCAGCCTCACGTCACTGACGATTTTAAACCTTGTTGTTTACGTCTTGGCCTATTGCGCCGGTAGGCTTCTTCCCGGTGGATCCTGATGGTCGGTCCAAGGCTTCTTCCCGGTGGGTCCTGATGGTCGGCCCAGCCTGTCCTGGCGCTGGCGAGTGTTTATAGTGGCGCCATCTTGCATTGGCTCATGCTGCCTCCCGGAACTCATCTTTAATCCTAGAATCTAGAGTCCGGGTTGATAGGTGGTCTTCTGGACAGCATGTGGGTAGTTTTAAGCCACTCGGCGGCGGCTGAAAATCCCAGCTTGGTGGCACCGGTCGGGATTGAACTGCGTCCTCCTGAACGCGGGGGCCGTCTCGCTATCCGTTCAGCCACCGCCTCCCTGAACCTGTTCTGCTTACCGTCTCTCTCGCTGGAATATATTAGATTATGTTAGGTTAAGTGAGGATAGGTTAAGGTAGTTTAGGTAAGGTAAAGCTAGGTTAAGATAGGTTAGCTTAGGTAAGGCTCGGCAATGTTAGGTTAGGTTAGGGAAGGCTGGTGCTAGGTGAGGTTAGGTAAGGTTAGGAAAGCTAGGTAAGGTTAGATGTGGTTAAGTAAGGCTAGGATAAGCTAGGTTAGGTAGGGATAGGAAGCTAGGTAAGGTTAAATGTGTTTAAAGGCAAGGATAAACTAGGTTAGGTTAGGTTAGGAAAGTTAGGTAAGGTTAGATGTGGTTAAGTAAGGCCAGGATAAGCTAGGTTAGGTTAGGTTAAGCGAAGGCGTCCTCTTACACCCTTACCCTCTCCTCTCTCTCGCCCTTGCCCTCTCGTTAAGATAGATTAGGTTAGGTTAGGTCTTTGTGCATTTCTCTAGCCTCCTGTCACACCCATTGCCTTCCCTCCCCTCGTCTCCCCTCTCCCTCGTCTCCCCCTCTCCTCGCCCTCTCCCTCTCCCTCTTGCCCTCTCGCCAAGATAAATTAGGTTGCTAGGTTAGGTAAGGCTTGGCAAAGTTAGGTTAGGTAAGTCGTCCCTCTCACCCTCCCTCTCTCTCGCCCTTGCCCTGTCGCTAAGATAGATTAGGTTGCTAGGTCAGGTCAGGTAAGGCAGAGTTGTTAGGTCTCGTGCATTCCTCTGACCTCCTCTCACACCCTCCCTCGCCCTCTCCTCTCTCTCCTTCTTTGCCCAGACATTAGACGTTTTCAAATTTAATCAGATAAATTAAGTTCTAATAACGTCAAGGGAGGAAGGAGGCAGGAGGGCGCGGCAGGAAAGCAAAGCAGAGGAATGGCAGGGGAGGAAGTGAGACAGGGTTGGTGAGGTAGGGTTAAAGAATGGAAGCAGAGGAATGGCAGGGGAGGAGATAGGGTTGGTGAGGTAGGGTTAACGAATGGAAGCAGAGGAATGGCAGGGGGCGGAAGGATGACAGGAAGGGTGCGCAGGGGAAGGAAAACAGAGGAATGGAAAGGGAAGGAAGGAATCCAGGAGGGCGTGGCAGGGGAAAGAAAGAAGGAGGCAAAGGAATGGCAAGGGAAGGAAGGCAGAGACGGGGTGGCGAGGGAAGGGACACAGAGGAATGGCACGCACGTCACGCACGCTACTGCTTCTTGGCGGAGCGGCTGCCTGACTTCCTGATTGTCACCGGCAAATTTAACCTAATGGAGAACGACCAGTACCACTTCCATTTCATAATTGCAATTACAATTTCAAATTATCTTATTCTTTAATTAACTACAATTACAATTACTTAATATAATTGCATTTTCAATTACAATTACATAAAAATGTAATTAATTACTTTTCAGTTAACTACAATTACAATTATTCCAACCCTGGGGAAGGGGAAGGGAAGCAGAGGCATGGCAGGGGAATTATAACAAGTCACGCATTGTGTGGACGCTGCTTTAGAGGGAAGAAAACATGTCCTTTCATGGATCTCAATAACATGCGCGAGAAGATAATTATATGCATCCTTATGTTCACATTACTGTTGCAGATTCGCGGCAATATGATGCTGAGGTTTCTGGGAGACGATGGCGGCCGCAGTTTTCTTAATATCAAGCGACAATGTCAGGAAACAGGGGAGGAGGCGCGTGAAGTCGTCAGAGTTCAACAGCAGGTGCCACCCAGGTCTTGGGTGCCACCAGCGCTACACTCAGGCGGGTGCAATGTCAACACCAGGATACCTAAATACGCCAATGCAAAACAGAGCAGACGTGGTCAATCGGCGCCCTGATGATCGACCGAGAGCCCCCATGGCCTGCCCCCAACGCAGCATCTACCGCTTCCTTGGCGTGGCTGAGGACGCGCCCTTCGCCGAGGTGAAGAAGGCCTACCACAAGGCGGCCCTGCGGCTTCACCCCGACAAAAACCCGGACAATATTAAGGCTGCCACCAAGCAGTTCCAGGCACTACAGTCTGCCTTCAGGGTGCTGAAGGAGCGGGAGGAGAGGGGCCTGCCGCGGACGAAGGAGGGTTGTGGAAGCCTGGGTGCACCAAGTGCTTCAGGAGGAAAGCTCAGCGGGCTGAGGGCGGGCAGGAGGCCCCTCGGAAAGAGAAGAAGTCGTCGAAGAAAGGGGGCTGCGGGAGGCCCGGATGCACCAAGTGTTTCGGAAAGGAAGGGGGTCAGAGCGAGGCCCCGCCGAGAGAGAAAAAGAAGCAAAAGAAGGAGCCCAAGAAGCGCCCCAAGGGGAGCGCGGAGACAGAATTTGAGCGGGAAAAGGGCGAGCCGATCGGAAGTACTGGAGACATCGCTGGCGCAAGGAGAGGGAGGAGGAGGAGGAGCGTCGCTGGCTGGAGGAGGAGGAGGAGAGGATGGAGCAGGAGAGGAGTACAGACAGATGCTGTACGAGCAGGAGAGGGAGAGGCAGAACAGGAACGTATCCTTCAGCAGGAGGAGTTGAAGAGGTTTGTTGAACACCGGAACCGCCTGCTGCGAGAGCAAGAGGAGGAGGAGAAAAAGAGACGGGCGAGGGAGAGAGCGGAGGACAGAAAGGAGGCCAAACGGAGACGTGAAGAGGAGAAGTGGGAGCAGTATCTTGAACTGCGAGCCAGCTGGCTGGGAGAGAGGCCGGGGGAGAACATGGCGGAGGTCAGGGCGCAGTTTCGCGGCCCAAGAGACGGTGAGGCGGGATGCCGAGAGGATCAAGCAACGGAGGAAAGGATGTATAAAGAGACCGGCTGGCGGCTTGAGCAGTTTGTTAGGCCTATTCTACTGAGGGTGAAGGAGCGAGGGAAGGAGGAGCAGTCGGCGCCAGAAGCGAAGAGTGCCAAACGATGCACTAAGCACCTCACCCGCCCTGCCCGGCAGCGCTATGGCCTTGAAAAAGAAAAGTAAAACAAGTAAAAAAAAAAAAAAAATTAAAACTGCAAAAACAAACAAAAAGATATGACCAAAAAAAATGTGTGCAAGGTTTTACAACTTGGTTAAGTTTCAGTTCAGTTTAACTTTAATTTAAATAAGGATTTAAGTTTAACGTTGAAAAGGAGCAAGGATTCCACTCACAACAGTCGGCCGGCGATTTAAGAAAATCTTGTAAAAGGCCGAAAACAACGTTGCCAACTGCACAAACAATATGACTGTAAATGTGTGTGTGTGTGTATGTGTGTGTGTGTGTGTGTGTGTGTGTTTGGGAGAGGGGAAGACCACAACAACGGAAGGGTATCAAAATAAAAGTAATGGAAGGGATGAAGACCCTGGCTTAGTGGCCCGGATTCCATGTAGCTACACCCTGGCTTAACTGCCTGGTGGGATGCTGACCCTGGCTTAACTGCCTGGGTGGGATGCTGACCTTGGCTTAATTGTCTGGTGGATGCTGACCTTGGCTTAACTGCCTGGGTGGATGCTGACCTGGCTTAACTGCCTGGGTGGGATGCTGACCTGGCTTAACTGTCTGGGTGGGATGCTGCCCTTGGCTTAACTGCCTGGGTGGGATGCTGACCTTGGCTTAACTGCCTGGGTGGATGCTGACCTTGGCTTAACTGCCTGGTGGGATGCTGACCTTGGCTTAACTGCCTGGGTGGGATGCTGACCTTCGCTTAACTGCCTGGGTGGGATGCTGACCTTGGCTTAACTGCCTGGGTGGGATGCTGACCTTGGCTTAACTGCCTGGGTGGATGCTGACCTGGCTTAACTGCCTGGGTGGATGCTGACCTTGGCTTAACTGCCTGGGTGGGATGCTGACCTGGCTTAACTGCCTGGTGGGATGCTGACCTGGCTTAACTGCCTGGGTGGGATGCTGACCTTGGCTTAACTGCCTGGGTGGGATGCTGACCCTGGCTTAACTGCCTGGGTGGGATGCTGACCTTGGCTTAACTGCCTGGGTGGGATGCTGACCTGGCTTAACTGCCTGGGTGGGATGCTGACCTGGCTTAACTGCCTGGGTGGATGCTGACCCTGGCTTAACTGCCTGGGTGGGATGCTGACCTTGGCTTAACTGCCTGGTGGGATGCTGACCCTGGCTTAACTGCCTGGGTGGGATGCTGACCTTGGCTTAACTGCCTAGGGGTGATGCTGACCGTGGCTTAACTGCCTGGGTGGGATGCTGACCTGGCTTAACTGCCTGGTGGGATGCTGACCTGGCTTAACTGCCTGGGTGGGATGCTGACCTGGCTTAACTGCCTGGGTGGGATGCTGACCTTGGCTTAACTGCCTGGGTGGATGCTGACCTGGCTTAACTGCCTGGGTGGGATGCTGACCCTGGCTTAACTGCCTGGTGGGATGCTGACCCTGGCTTAACTGCCTGGGTGATGCTGACCTGGCTTAACTGCCTGGGTGGGATGCTGACCTGGCTTAACTGCATGGTGGGATGCTGACCCTGGCTTAACTGCCTGGGTGGGATGCTGACCCTGGCTTAACTGCCTGGGTGGATGCTGACCTGGCTTAACTGCCTGGTGGGATGCTGACCCTGGCTTAACTGCCTGGTGGATGCTGACCTGGCTTAACTGCCTGGGTGGGATGCTGACCCTGGCTTAACTGCCTGGTGGGATGCTGACCTGGCTTAACTGCCTGGGTGGGATGCTGACCCTGGCTTAACTGCCTGGTGGGATGCTGACCTGGCTTAACTGCCTGGGTGGGATGCTGACCCTGGCTTAACTGCCTGGTGGGATGCTGACCCTGGCTTAACTGCCTGGGTGGGATGCTGACCTGGCTTAACTGCCTGGGTGGGATGCTGACCTGGCTTAACTGCCTGGTGGATGCTGACCCTGGCTTAACTGCATGGTGGGATGCTGACCCTGGCTTAACTGCCTGGGTGGGATGCTGACCCTGGCTTAACTGCCTGGTGGGATGCTGACCTGGCTTAACTGCCTGGGTGGATGCTGACCTTGGCTTAACTGTCTGGGTGAGATGCTGACCCTGGCTTAACTGCCTGGGTGGGATGCTGACCCTGGCTGAACTGCCTGGTGGGATGCTGACCCTGGCTTAACTGCCTGGGATGCTGACCTGGCTTAACTGCCTGGGTGGGATGCTGACCTGGCTTAACTGCCTGGGTGGGATGCTGACCCTGGCTTAACTGCCTGGGTGGATGCTGACCCTGGCTTAACTGCCTGGTGGGATGCTGACCTGGCTTAACTGCCTGGTGGGATGCTGACCCTGGCTTAACTGCCTGGGTGGGATGCTGACCCTGGCTTAACTGCCTGGTGGGATGCTGACCTGGCTTAACTGCCTGGGTGGATGCTGACCTGGCTTAACTGCCTGGGTGTGTTGCTGACCCTGGCTTAATTGCCTGGGTGGGATGCTGACCCTGGCTTAACTGCCTGGGTGGGATGCTGACCCTGGCTTAACTGCCTGGGTGGATGATGACCCTGGCTTAACTGCCTGGGTGGGATGCTGACCTGGCTTAACTGCCTGGGATGCTGACCCTGGCTTAACTGCCTGGTGGGATGCTGACCTGGCTTAACTGCCTGGTGGATGCTGACCCTGGCTTAACTGCCTGGGTGGGATGCTGACCCTGGCTTAATTGCCTGGTGGGATGCTGACCTGGCTTAACTGCCTGGGTGGGATGCTGACCCTGGCTTAACTGCCTGGGTGGATGCTGACCTGGCTTAACTGCCTGGTGGGATGCTGACCTGGCTTAACTGCCTGGGATGCTGACCCTGGCTTAACTGCCTGGTGGGATGCTGACCCTGGCTTAATTGCCTGGTGGGATGCTGACCTTGGCTTAACTGCCTGGGTGGGATGCTGACCCTGGCTTAACTGCCTGGGTGATGCTGACCTGGCTTAACTGCCTGGGTGGATGCTGACCTGGTTTAACTGCCGGGTGGGATGCTGACCCTGGCTTAACTGCCTGGGTGGGATGCTGACCCTGGCTTAACTGCCTGGTGGGATGCTGACCCTGGCTTAACTGCCTGGTGGGATGCTGACCCTGGCTTAACTGCCTGGGTGGATGCTGACCCTGGCTTAACTGCCTGGGTGGATGCTGACCTTGGCTTAACTGCCTGGGTGATGCTGACCCGGCTTAACTGCCTGGTGGGATGCTGACCTTGGCTTAACTGCCTGGTGGGATGCTGACCTGGCTTAACTGCCTGTGTGGGATGCTGACCCTGGCTTAACTGCCTGGGTGGGATGCTGACCCTGGCTTAACTGCCTGGTGGGATGCTGACCTGGCTTAACTGCCTGGTGGGATGCTGACCCTGGCTTAACTGCCTGGTGGGATGCTGACCCTGGCTTAACTGCCTGGGTGGGATGCTGACCTGGCTTAACTGCCTGGGTGGATGCTGACCTGGCTTAACTGCCTGGGTGGGATGCTGACCCTGGCTTAACTGCCTGGTGGGATGCTGACCTTGGCTTAACTGCCTGGGTGGATGCTGACCTTGGCTTAACTGCCTGGGTGGGATGCTGACCCTGGCTTAACTGCCTGGGTGGATGCTGACCTGGCTTAACTGCCTGGTGGGATGCTGACCCTGGCTTAACTGCCTGGGTGGATGCTGACCTTGGCTTAACTGCCTGTGGGATGCTGACCTTGGCTTAACTGCCTGGGTGGGATGCTGACCCTGGCTTAACTGCCTGGTGGATGCTGACCTGGCTTAACTGCCTGGGTGGATGCTGACCCTGGCTTAACTGCCTGGGTGGATGCTGACCTTGGCTTAACTGCCTGGGTGGGATGCTGACCCTGGCTTAACTGCCTGGTGGGATGCTGACCTGGCTTAACTGCCTGGTGGGATGCTGACCTGGCTTAACTGCCTGGGTGGATGCTGACCTGGCTTAACTGCCTGGTGGGATGCTGACCCTGGCTTAACTGCCTGGGTGGATGCTGACCTTGGCTTAACTGCCTGGGTGGGATGCTGACCTGGCTTAATTGCCTGGGTGGATGCTGACCTGGCTTAATTGCCTGGTGGATGCTGACCCTGGCTTAATTGCCTGGGTGGGATGCTGACCCTGGCTTAATTGCTTGGGTGGATGCTGACCCTGGCTTAATTGCCTGGGTGGGATGCTGACCCTGGCTTAATTGCTTGGGTGGATGTTGACCCTGGCTTAATTGCTTGGGTGGGATGCTGACCCTGGGTTAATTGCCTGGTGGGATGCTGACCCTGGCTTAATTGCCGGGTGGATGCTTACCCTGGCTTAATTGCCGGGTGGGATGCAGACCTGGCTTAATTGTCTGTTTGGGATGCAGACTTACAATACTTACAAGACTTATACAGACAGACAGGCAGGCAGGAAGCAGACACATAGATAAACACACACACACACACACACACACACACACACACACACACACACACTTACTAACAGACTATTTAACTAACTAAGAAGCAAACACACACACACACACACACACACACACACACACACACACACACACACACACACACACACACACACACACACCTATAAGCCTGTACACCAAGCAGTACTAATCGGAGGTTGTGTCCCGTCTCCTGGCATCTGTTCCCATCTCCTATAATTCCTTCCCCTTCTGTCTCTCTCCGGCATATGACCACAGATGTTGCGCCGACTAAACGAAACTTTCCAACAATAAACATCGTCATACAAACACACCAAAATACATACACACTCAAACATTCCTACATACACAAACACTCACTTGATGCTACTCCCAAAAGCCCATGCACACACACACACACACACACACACACACACACACACACACACACACACACACACACACACACACACACACACACACTCACACCTCTACCTACTTACCTACCTACCAACCTATAGACATACATGCTAACTTTTTACTTCCCCCCCTTCATCCCGCATCTTTCCTTCCTCCCAAAAAATAGAAACGGACTGCTCTTTCACAATTTCAAGGCAGACTAAACTAAGCCTTTCCCTTCCCCTAACCCTTCTCCCCCTCTCTCTACAGTGTTCCGCCTTAGCAAAACAATCTACTTATATACATACATCCTGCCTACGACTTGAACTCTTTCAAGAGGAGGGTATCAGGACACCTCTCCTCCCGAAATTGACCTCTTTTGTTGGACACCTTGACCTCTATCCAATAGCAGTGAGTAACGGGCTTTTTTTTATATTTTTTTATTTATGCCCTTAACCTTACTCTTTAGCTGAAAAAAAAAAAAAAAAATCGCCGGTGTATCCTTAAATACGGCAGTAAAGGAGAGAGTCTACACAAGTATGAAAATGGTGAGAGGGAGAGACTTCTAGCGACCGAGAGCGTATTTCCCTCCCTGGCGCTCCTCCCTCCTTCCCCACACGCCCCCCCCCACACGCCTCCTCCTCCTCCTCCTCCTCCTCCTCCTCCTCCTCTTCCTCCTCCAGATACCAGGCCGCCACGAAGCCATTCGAGAAGTAAAATATTGCCACTACTTCTCTATCTACCTTAGGCTCCTCCTCCTCCTCCTCCTCCTTTCCTGCTCCTCCTCCTCCTCCTCCTCCACCTCCTCCCTCTCCTTCCTGCTCCCCTTTCTTCTTTCTCGTTCTCTCTCTCTCTCTCTCTCTCACACACACACACACACACACACACACACACACACACACACACACACACACACACGTTGGATGTTCTTACAATATCAAGTTAATGAGGAGGTTGAGGCTTGGTAGCAATTAATGACAAGATTAATTAAAAGTAACGATTATTAAAGGAGAAAATGATCTGTGCGGGGAATTAGTGCGAGGCAGAGAGAGAAAGTGAGGGTGAAACAGACGGACAGAAACAGAGAGAGAGAGAGAGAGAGAGAGAGAGAGAGAGAGAGAGAGAGAGAGAGAGAGAGAGAGAGAGAGAGAGAGAGAGAGAGAGAGAGAGAGAGACATTCATCCATAGATATCATAATCATACTGTCTATTTTTTCTTCATTTTTTTCATGTATCTCACTTTTTCTTTTCCATTATCTTTATTTTTTTCTTCATTTCTTCAGGTATCTCATTTTTTTCTTTTCTTTTCCATCAACATTATTATTATATTGTGTTTTTCTTCATTTCTTCAAGTATCTCATATTTTTCTTCTTTTCATTAACATCATAATTATACTGTCCTTATTTTTATTTTATTTCTTCAAGTATCGCATTTGCTTGCTTCAGAATACCCAGAAATATGTATACCCTGTAAACACCAATTTCATCCGGTAAAAGGAAGAGAATGGGAGCACAAGTTAAAGTGAAGAATGGTCTCAGTAATACAGGTTGACGATCAGCGAGTGGCCCAGGTGGCGGCCGTGATAGGGGAGCGATAGCCGGTTCTGTGAGGCCCTAGTCATTTTCCCGGAGAGAGAGAGAGAGAGAGAGAGAGAGAGAGAGAGAGAGAGAGAGAGAGAGAGAGAGAGAGAGAGAGAGAGAGAGAGAGAGAGAGAGAGAGAGAGAGAGAGAGAGAGAGAGAGAGAGAGAGAGAGAGAGAGAGAGAGAGAGAGAGAGAGAGAGAGAGCAGGTACCGGACCAACACACACACACACACACACACACACACACACACACACACACACACACACACACACACACACACACACACACACACACACACAGCAGTTCTTTGTTCGCCTCTCAGCCACTCGAAATAACGCCGCGAAATGACCTTCCAACTGTGAGTGAGTGGACGGAAAAGGGAAAGACTGATGCTACTGTTACGACTTCCGCTGCTACTACTACTACTACTACTACTACTACTACTACTACTGCTACTACTACTACTACACAACACAACATAAATGATACCTCCACCCATGTTTATTTTCCCGACACATAATCATGGAGGGCTCCATAGCTTGGAGGTCATTAGCCCCAACTCTGTTCGCTAATGACTGTGGCATCCAACCATATCACTAATACTACCTGACACTAAATCACCTATCATCTATTACGTCCAGATCCCCCTTTCCTTCCCTACTCAAGTCACTCCCGACCCACCCTAATGTCACTCTCCACCACTGTGGCTTCATAGTCCATATTGAGATGGTGGTGGCTTTGGGCTAGAGTGTCTGGTGCCACTGAGACATAGGATGGCCGACCTGAGCAGGGAGAACGAGAGGCGACACCTCATCCAGGCGACAACGTGGCTCCTTGGCTGTTGCTTCTTTTCTGAGATTAGTTCCGCGAGGCGTGTGTAGAAGCATTGGGCCCTGGGACCCATCCCGCCGGATGTGGTGAAGACGAGGGGGGTGAAGCTGCCCTGATCCACATGTTGGATTCTTTCACCGTATGCCCTTGTCTTCTCCTGCTCGTTCCTGTGGTGGGCGGCTTGCAGGGCAGCTCACGGTGACAGGCAGCCATCGGGTCGAATATGCGGATGTCCATGAACGCCTGCTGTCCGCGCACCCAGAATCCGCGGGCACTTACATCAACCCGTGCCTCCTGTGAGGTATTGGCTGTCCTGTACCGAAGGTGTTCGCCGTCCAGGGAAGCAGTGCCGGCTCGGTAGTGACGTCTTGGCATACCTCCCCAAGCAGGCTGGCTGTCAGATCCCTCACTTCATCGTGTCGAATACAGACGAAGCCTCCTGTTTTACATGTCCTGGTGTGGGTGACATCATTTGGTGATCCACATGCACAGAGATCAGGCAGTCCCTCAATCGGCCAGCCATATCTCAGAGCAATGGCGTCGACAAATTCTGGTGTGTTGAGGCTGAAGCCCGTTGCTCTGATTGGTAATGACGTTAGCCAGTGAGAGGCGCCTGCCTCCTGTGCGGTGTGTATTTTTCACCCATTTCTGTGGACAGGTGGTGTAAGACGGTCCAGCTCGTCTTTTGGGCCTGTTGCCTTTCTTCTGAGATTTTTTTTAATATCTCTTATTTCTGTTTGGTCTATCTCGCCCTCTGCCTCCTGAGCGATGATCCTGTTGATGAGTGACCTGGTAAGGCTGATGGAGTTTTGGTTCTCCTTATCTGCCAGCTTCTCAGGGTTGGTGATCCCCATCCCACCCAGTCTTGGGGGAAGTGCTAGCATATCCCTCTCTTCCTCCCCCAAAGCATGATATTTCACCAGCGCCGGCAAGAATACATTCTTGACGGCATTTTCCAGTGGTCGGAGGAGTGGACTGATGCCGGGGATGGTGCGCATCAGAACGTCCACCGATGTTGGATGCCGTGGTGTACGCTGAATAGGCAGCGTGTGGCTCAGTCTTGGCAATGGCAGACAAAGCTTCTATTTCCTTCACCCATTCAGCTACTTTGTCTCCCACGTACTCCTTCTTATATACCTCTGTCCCGATCACTGCACCTAAGTGTCGTTGTCCGTCTTTTGTCACAATGACGCCACTTCCTCTAAAAGTTTCTGCGGCATGGTCATAATGTTCAGGTTTGACAATAAGGACAGACTTGGTGGCGTTAGGGATGTATCCTATCTCAGGGCCGGCGGTGTTCACAGTGTCCCACCACCCTTTTAAGTCTGAGATTTTACCAGCACCTGAGAGGTCATCCGCATAAGCCACCTGTTTCACCAGTGTTTCTGCGAACGCGATTTCATTTTGGAGGACTGATAGGCCCAGGGCGTACATAGCCATGGCTATTGGGTCACCTTGTGTTGTTCCCTCAGATGATTTTAACACTTTCACCTTTCCACTGTGGCTATTTATGTATAAGTCAGTCGGTATGTATAGGTATTTTCGACATACATAGCTGCTTAGGCACTTGGTTTTAATGTTATGTATCATAGTCTTTCTATTTATTGTGTTGAAGGCATTTTTGGCGTCAACAAGAAGCACTGCTTCGCACTCCACGTGGTCGAATATCTCCCGCATGGCATGGACTGCTGCTTCTCCTCCTGCCTGCTGCCCCGCACAAACTTGGAGGTTCCCTGCTGCCATTCTCACATCTTCTTTGACGACAGCCATGATGCATTTGCCCACGATGCGCCGCAGGACTTCTCCGACTCCTATAGGCCTGCATCCCGGCCTCTTGTCCAGGGGAATGAGGCGGCATGCCGTCAGGGCGTCCACATAGTGGCAGCTGGAGGAGGCGAGTTTTCTTGCCAGTGCTGCAATAGTGTTGCGCAAGTCACCAGCTGCATTGCCAGTTGGCGCTGCTCAGCAAGCTTCGCCATCCCCTGCATCAAGTCCTGAGGGCCCTGCGCTGCCACGAGTCTGAGGGCCTTCTTCCACACCATCTCTCCTGTTATCCTTTCGTATATAACTGGATTCGGTGGTTGGTGACATCCTGCCAGTCTCAGTCCCTTCAGGTCACTCGGTGGAGGATGTTTTTCCTTGAGTTGACTGATCGTGTCCCTGGTGAGTGGAAGCACACTACTACTACTACTACTACTACTACTACTACTGCTACTACTGCTACTACTACTACTACTACTACTACTACTACTACTACTACTACTACTACTACTACTACTACTACTACTACTACTACTACTACTACTACTACTACTACTACTACTACTACTACTACTACTACTACTACTGCTACTTTTTTTTTTAACGGGCCTCCATCTATTAGAGTTGCGTTGTGAGCGGTATATTCTCTCATATCCTTTCACAAAGCAATTCATTGGCTTCACCGCCAATGACTGGCCGACAACCATCTTTATTTAATATTACAAACTTTACTAAACATTTTATTTTGTTAACAGAGCTTGTGGTTGATACGACTATCAACCACCGTCGCCTCAAAGTCCAGGTCAGCAATGCGGGTGGTTTTGGGTGCAGGTGACCTGGTTCCTCCCCGGCAGGCCAAGGCTGACCTCAGGAGGGAGAAGGACAGCCTGCATCTCATCCAGGCGACCACACTGCTTCTTGGCTGTTGTTTCTTATTCGCCAGTGTTTCGGCGAGTCTTGCGTAGAAGCTCTGCGCCCTTGGTCCCATCCTTCCTGCCGTCGTGAATACTACCAGGGTGAAGGAGCCCTGGTCCACATTCTGTATTCTTTCTTCATATGCTCTGTTCTTCTCTTGTTCGTTTCTTCTGTGGACTGCTACTACTACTACTACTACTACTACTACTACTACTACTACATAAATGATACCTCCACCCATGTTTATTTTCCCGACACACAATCATGGAGGGCTCCATAGCTTGGAGGTCATTAGCCCCAACTCTGTTCGCTAATGACTACTACTACTACTACTACTACTACTACTACTACTACTACTACTACTATTACTACTACTACTACTACTACTACTACTACTACTACTGCTACTACTATTACTACTACTACTACTGTTTCTCTATTTATTTTCTCCTTCCACCCCATCCCTGACTCTCCTTCCCTTTATTCCGCGACCTGTATAGAGAGTCAGAGAAGGTTATGCAGTACCCTTTACCGCCGCCAGAGGGCTTTACGGGCGGCAGGAAGCTGAGAAAGGAGCGGCGAACTTCTACGAATAGGGACGTTAGTTGCAGGAGTGAGTTGAATGTGAAGAACAACGAGAGGAGCTTGCTCTTTATGGGACAGGCTCATTCTTTCCCTTTCCACGGCTGGCACGCGTGACTGGCAGCTGCACTGGATTGGGTATAACAGAGTGGAAGGGAAAGTACTGCATAGGTTCGGCGTGTGTGTTACTGAACTGTTACTGTAAGAAAAGGAGATTAGAGGAAGGAAGAAGAAGAGGAAGAAGGGAAGAGGATGGAGAAATGGACAAGGATGAAGAAAACAGTAAATGATGATAAAGTATGAATGGAGGAAAGGAGAAGAAATGACAAATGAGAAGGAGGAGGAGGATGATAAGGCTTGATGGTACATAAGACTGGTTTGGGATGTTGGTCCATACTTTTAAACGTATCGGGCCTCCATTACAACCATTTCCCAAGGCCACAGACAAGATTAACTGGTTTACATAAGACCATGAGAACATCACCTCCCCTCTTTCTCCTCCTCTTTCTCCTCTCCCTCTTCTTCTTCCTCCTCCCTTTCATCGACCTCCACTCCATCTTTCTCCCCCAACTTTTCTGCCTTTCCCTTCCCATCCACCTACTCCACTAATATATAACTGAATATATACAAGGTGGGTTGAAAAATTGAGGAGTGTTGCTATCGTGATTAAATTTGACATACTTAAAGTTTTGAGTCTTCTTCATTAATGACTGTATTCTTTCTTTCCAGGTAAACCTACATCTGATGGTCAAAGGAAGTCTTCAAAAGTGAGTAGTATCGAATCCTCTTGAAAACGGCTTAAATTCTTGCGCTGGCTGTCCTGGGGTGTTGAGTAGCTCTCTGTCTTCGTACGCAAATGTCTATCTAAGAAGTATTGCACTGCTTCGGCGCCGGTGTTGATGAGGACAAGTATTGATGGTGTATAAGGCTGATTATGAATTTAGGGCTACTTTCACAGTTCGCCATGATGGTTGGCAAGCCTCCAAACCAATACCAAAGACTTAAAAATTCCTTGTATAGTGTTTATGTTCATGTTTAGGTTAAGAAATTTGAAGAAACCGTGCGGGAAATTTCTTGTGTTTCTGGTGTTGCGTCGAAAACCCAACTGTTGTGGAGTGTGGAAGACTGAAGAGTTTGGCTCAAGGATTACAGAGCCACTGTGATGGACTGTGATACTTGTCCTTAGTCTTGTGTGTTAGGTTGTCTTGTATTGGGTAGATTTCTTCCGCGTACTCTGTGTTATTTCAAGCGTTATCCTCACCGTCTCTTTTAAAGCCTTTCAACCCAAAGGAAGTGTGCCTCGACCTGCTAGAAATACAAAGTCTATCAACAATAATTAAAATATAAAAAATAATTAATAAGATAAATCAGATAATCAACACAAGAGGGGCGTGCCTCGATCTGCTAAAAATGCAAATCCTTCCAACAATAAATAAATGAAAATAAAAAAAACTATAAAATAAATAAGATAAATAAGTAGATAAATGGATGAACATAAAGCCTTTCAACACAAAGGAAAGTGTGCCTCAATCTGCAATAAATGCAAAGCCTTTCTACAATAAATATAAAAAAAAATGAAAATTGGTACATACAACAAATAAAACCGATAATGAAATAAATAAATAAAGATAAAAAAAGGATTTCAACACGAGAGAAGTCGTAATAAAATGCCTTTCAACAGTGAATCAAAATAAAAGACAATTAAATAAAGAGATAGATAGACGGATAGCTAAATAGCCTTCACCCACAAGAGCAGTCAGCCTCAGTCTACTAACAATAAAAAAGAACTTCACTCAACTCAACCAACTAATTAAAAAAATAATAATAATATCAATAATCCTGTTCATTACAACCATATTCAAATTTATCACCGGGCCCGAAATGTTGTATTAAAATGTGTGTTTGTAGTGAATCCGTAATCAGGAGAGAGAGAGAGAGAGAGAGAGAGAGAGAGAGAGAGAGAGAGAGAGAGAGAGAGAGAGAGAGAGAGAGAGAGAGAGAGAGAGAGAGAGAGTTGCCTGTCACGTCCAATATATATAGCAGAGGTGACAGTTATGACGTACCTGGCAACTCCAATTTTACCGGACGAATGCGAGGCTGCCAGACGGATAAATATTTGAGGGCTGCGTGACTGGCTGCATCGTCCCGTGCTGGGGGTGTCGGTGCTGCCGGTGCTGGGGCTTCCTGGGCGAGACTTGACCAATATGCAATGTGCCACGAAATGAACGGCTGCAGTAGTGTGAGTCCTCCTGAAATTGGCCCTTCTTTCAGCCACCTCTTTGGATTCTTTTAGGAGCAGCGAGTTGCGGGCTTTTTTATTATTGTTTCTTTCTGTTGTGCCCTTGAGCTGTCTCCTTTGTTGTAAACACACACACACACACACACACACACAAACACACACACACACACACACACACACAAACATAATAACTGACCCATACACTCCTAAACACACTCATTTCTAGTTTATTTTTTTTTATAGGAGCCGTGATCATCAGGGTTTTTTTTCTGTTGCCTTAGAGCTGCTTTCTTTCCTGTAAAACACACACACACACACACACACACACACACACACACACACACACACACACACACACACACACACACACACACACACACACACACACACACACACACACACACACACACACACACATCAAACTACTTATTACTTCACACAGAGTACATCGGAGAACTAGTCAAAATCGTAGTTCCTGATGGAATAATTTCATAAGTGTTAATTTAGGACTTTTGACAGCTTACATTTTTTCCTTCTAAGCTCAGCAGCGGTCCATTAGTTCGTTAAGGGACAAGAGGATTATAAGAATAGTTTATAAGAATAGTTTGGTCTGCTGGTGATGATTTACAGCGGCAGTTCTGAATGCATATTGATTTCAGGTGATCGAGTGTCGTCTATTTACTCCTGATGTCTATTTCAGGTGATCGAGTGTCGTCTATTTTACTCCTGATGTCTATTTCAGGTGATCGAGTGTCGTCCATTTTACTCCTGATGTCTATTTCAGGTGATCGAGTGTCGTCCATTTTACTCCTGATGTCTATTTCAGGTGATCGAGTGTCGTCCATTTTACTCCTGATGTCTATTTCAGGTGATCGAGTGTCGTCCATTTTACTCCTGATGTCTATTTCAGGTGATCGAGTGTCGTCCATTTTACTCCTGATGTCTATTTCAGGTGATCGAGTGTCGTCCATTTTACTCCTGATGTCTATTTCAGGTGATCGAGTGTCGTCCATTTTACTCCTGATGTCTATTTCAGGTGATCGAGTGCACATGTCGTCCATTTTACTCCTTATGTCTGTTTTACGTGACTGGGTCGGAGGAATCTGTTCGCATTTGTGTCCTTCATAAATTATTCGCATGATACTTTGTTTACTTCACACTACATAACCCGCTGGCCAGTATTAGGAGTCACTGTGTTAGACTTGATTTATGTTTTGTTTTGTTTCGTTTTGTTTTGCTAGTTTTCGTCGATTTCTGTGTGCCGTGTTTCGTACCAGATTACACGTGTATGGTCAACTTGAATGACTTTGCGAGGGTTTTAGATGTATTCGACTTGAACTCTTTCAAGAGGAGAGTATCAAGGCACCTCCACCCGAAATTGACCTCTTTGGCCACTCCTTACTTTTCTCTTTTATAGGAGCATCGATTAGCGGGCTTTTCTTTCTTCACTTTCTTTTGTTGCGCTTGAGCTGCTTCCTTTACTGTAAAATTCCTTTAATGTAAAAAAAAAAATAGTGAAGCTTTTAGCATATACGTATTTTAAATTTTATGGAAACTGTGGTCAATGAACTCTGTCTGTCTCTGTAGTGTGACTGTGTCCAGGAATCTGCTCACATTTATATCCTTCATAAATTAGGTACTTTAATACTTTACTTTGTTAATATGACACTACATAAGACCAGCGGACCAGTATTAAGAGTCACTTTGATACTATTTTCCAGTTGATGTCTGTGCAGCGTGACTGTGTTGGGAATCTGGTCGGATTTGTGTACTTCATATATTAGGTATTTTGATACCTTATATACTTTGTTTATTTGGCACGACTTAGACCAGTGAAACAGTATTTATAGTCACAGTTTTGATTATTAACTAGACAATATATAACACAAGATATATCAGTGTGGGGGGGGTGTGTGTGTGTGTGTGTATGTGTGTGTGTGTGTGTGTGTGTGTGTGTGTGCGGGCATTCCTTCACCTCTATTCACACACCACCCAATCGTTCATCACATCGACAGCCTTAATTTCTGTCCGCCATTCAAAGCCATCGCGATACCTGAGCCGTCCAGCCGTCACGCGGACACCTGTAGCTCCGGCTCCCACGCGACGCTGTTTACCAAGTCAACACTCCCGGTCCTTCATCAACGGAACTGCGAAAGGTCAGAACCTCGCGATCCGTCCCTTGCCCGGCCAGAGCGAGGCTGTGAACGGATTGATGAACGTTCCTGCCCATGAAAATACGCCTCTATACTACACTTGCTGCTGGGTATTTGCACCGTTTATAGATACGTTTTTTAATAGCGTAGAACCAGACTGACAGACAGATAGTAAAAAGTGGGAAAGTATGAAAGGCCATGTCAGGTGAGTTAATGATAGGCTAGATTGGTCAGGTCATGCTAGTTTAGGTTAGATTGATTTGGTTAGATAGGTTAGGAGAAAGAGAGCCGGAGAAAGACAGAAGCAGAGAAGATAGACGGAGAAAAGACGTGATGGAAAGACAGACGGAGAGAAGATACAATAAGAAGAGACAGACTAAGTAAAGATGACAGAAACAAAAGTATCAAAGAAGAGGATTATAGATATAGGCGGAGAAAGAGGCCGAAGAAAGAGAGTTGAATTAGTTAGAAGTTGGTGGTTAGAGAAGCTGGTCGGCCGTGTGTTCTTCAGAAGGAAGGAGAACAAGGGGAAAGTATCAAAGACTCACAAGACACCGCCCCATAAAGAGAGACGAGAGAGAGGCCGAAAAGAATGATCGAATTCAGTTAGAGATGTTAAGAAGTTTGTCGGCCGTGTATTATCGAAGAGTGTTTACTTAGGACAAAGGAGACAAAACAAAAGAAAAGTAGTATCAAAGACGCCTGCAAGACGCTATTCCATAAAGAGAGACGGAGAGAGAGCCGGAAACAGAATGATCGAGTTAGTTAGAAGTTCGTGGTTAGGGAAGCTTTGTCGGCCGTGTGTTTACTTTCCCCGAGTGTTTACTTTTAAGGCAAAGGAGACAGAACATAGAGAAAGGAAAGTACCATAGACGCTCACATGACACTGCCCCTATAATTATAGATAGAGGACGAAGAAAATAATAAGAAATAGACGGAGAGGAAACAGACGGAGAGGTGGACAAAAGACAGTGAAAGGTAGAGAAAGGAAATGATCAAAGACTCCGCAAGACTCTGTTCCATAAAAGATAGACGGAGAAAGAGCGATCGAGTTAGAGATCCTTGTGGTTAGAAGCTGGTCGGCTGCAAACGAGGAGACAGAACAAGGGAAACAAGTATCAAAGACTCCACAAGACGCCACTACCATAACGAAAGGCGGAGAAAGAGTCCAGAAAAAAGAGCGACTGAAAGAAGGCGAATAGGAAGGAAGTGAAGTGATTAGAGTACCGCGAACCAGGAGAAAGAAACTAACAAAGACTCCCACAAGACGCCGTTGTTTACAAAATTGACGAAGAAAGAGGCCGAAAAACGAGCGATCGAGTTAGCTGAAGGGAAGTAAACTGAGATCAGATTACCGTGAACTATAGGAGAAAATTACCAGAGACTTACAAGACGCTGTTTCATAAAGATAGATGGAGAAAGGCCGGAAAAAGATCGACTCAATGAGTTAAAAGAAGGTGATGATTAGAAGCAGGTCGGCCGTGTATTCTTCAGAAGAAGTATCAAAGACTCCAACAAGACGCCGCCCCATGATAATAGTCGGAGAAGGAGGCGGGAAAGAGCGACCGAGTTAGCTAAAGGAAGGATGCAAACTGAGACCAGAGTACCGTGACGCGCAACCTCAAGAAGTCCCGTTTTGATGGACTTTCCCGGCTTCTGTAAAGACTTCGCGCAACAAAGTGAGAGAAAATTACACTCGGAGTGAGCGTCGACTTCTTTGGCAGCAGACGAGGCAAAAAGGAGAGGAACGGGGAGGTTTTGGGAAGGGCGAGGTATGGAGCAGGAAGGGCCAAGTGTAGCCCGATGGTGTATATACCAGGTCGGTGTTCTCAGATTGCCACTCCTCACGTCAACTGTTTCCAAAGGCCAAAAGAGGCTGATTGGGCTTTCATGAGAGGAAAAGAAGATTAGTCGGGTTTTCATGAGTGCTTTTCCACGGTCATGGTAACAGAAGAAGGATCAAACTACCACCAGGTCATAAAGTACCCCAGGAAATGCCACACACACCTACGAAAGCCTTGTCAATATGAGTGCTTAGGGACCTGAATGTTTAAGAATATGACCTCAGACGCTTCCACCTCTCATGTCAACTATTTCCAAAGGCCGAAGAGGAGATTAATCAGCTTTCATGAGTGCTTTTCCACGGTCATGGTACAGAAGAAGGGTCAAACCACCACCAGGGTCATAAAAGCACTCCTGGAAATGCTCCCAAACTCCTAAGAAAGCCTTGGTCAAGTATGTGTTCTTGGGGCCCGAATTGCTTTAAGAATGACCTCACCCTCTACTTTTCTTCCCTTGCTTGTGTGGGGTGGCTCTTCCCTCCTCCTCCTCCCTCCCTCCCTCCCTCCTCCTCTTCTTCCTTTCCTCCTCCTCCTTGCAAGACCGTGGAAGTTGCGAGGAGGATGGAGAAGGGAAGCATTATATCATGGCGGGAAGATTTCAAGGATCTGCTGAAGTGGAGGCTGTGCGGCTTCTAAAGTTTACAGATGAGGCCTCCTGAGCTGAGAGTCGACATACAGTGATGAGGGGCGGGAAGTGAGCAGCAAGTGGCGGGCAGGAGGCGGCGGGGAGGGGAGGCATAGTCCTGAACTGTAGTAAGTGCAAGGAAAGTCCGGCCTGGTGTAGGTCAGGTACAGTTATAGTTTGTTAGTTAGATAAGTTTTGATTGGTACAGTCAGGTTAGGATCTACGATAGGTTTGATTGGGGTTAGGTTAGGGGTTAAGTTAGTTAAGGTTAGATTGGGTGAAAGGGTAGATTGGGTTAGGTTAGAAGTTAGTTAGTTGTTAGGTTAGGTTAGCTGAGGTCAGCTTAGCTGGTTCAGGTAGGGGTAGATTAAAATGGGCTAGGTCAGTAGTTAGGTTAAATTAGGGTAGAACAGTGACTTTTGCCGGGAAATACAATGAAAATAATTCAGAGAGCATCATGTGATTAGGTCAGATTAGAGGGGCCAAGTTAGGTCTTTACCTGTACATACGGTGGCTCCGATAAATATATATTAACATGATAATAGAATAAAATATAATAAATAGAATAAAATGGAAATGGAATAATAGAATAAAATAGAATAGAATAAAATAATAAAATGAGAATAAGTAGAATAGGAATATTACGTTATTAGTCACCCAGGGCTCAGGGGCTCGAGGTGGTGCTGCCAATCTTGCATACTCTAAAATTAAATTTTGTGGTAAATATAAAAGGGCCGAGAGAGAGAGAGAGAGAGAGAGAGAGAGAGAGTAGATTTGTTTAGAGAGATGTAGACGAGAGAGAGTGAGAGAGATAGAGAGTTCTAGAGAGAGAGATAGAGAGAGAGAGAGATGAGATAAAATGAAGTAATACGTATAAAAAAAATGTATACAAAATACACATAAAATAATGTAAATTCGTATAAAAAAAAATAAAAAAATACCAATAAAAGAATGTGTATTTGTATAAATATATTTATATAAAATACACATAAAATAACGTAGATTTATATAAAACTATATACAAAAATACACAGAAGTAATTAAATTTGTATGAAAATAGATATACAAAATAAGGCAAACTCGTATCAAATTCAATAAACAAAATTCAGATAAAAGGACGTATATTTGTAGAAAAATAAATATAAAAAATACACATAAAATAACAAAAATTTGTATGAAAATATATACAAAAATAAACAAAAAAATTTCAATTTGTATGAAAATAGATATACAAAATACACATATAATTAGTTAAATTTGTCTTTAAATACATGTATAAAATACACATAAAATAATGTAAATTTGTAAGAAATTAAAACAAATACACATAAAATAACGTACATTTGTATAAAATATATATAAAAAATATACATAAAATAATGTAAAATCGTATCAAAATAAATACAGAATATCAATAAAATAACGTAAATTTGTATGAAAATAAAGGTGAAATACCCATAAAATTAAGCATATTTTATAAAATATATATACAATAATACACATTCAATAATTAAATTTGTATTAAAAGTAATATACAAAATGCACATACAATAAGGTAATTATTTTTTTAAAATATGCAAAATACACATAAGACAATGTAAATTTGTTTCAAAATATATATACGAATACACATAAAATAACGTAGATTTCTATAGAAATATATATACAAAATGCACTTGAGATGCTGTAAATATAAAAATATATATACAAAATAGACATTAAATAATGTAAATTCGTGTCAAAATAAATAAACAAAATATCAATAAAAGAATGTGTATTTGTATGAAAATACATATACAAAATACACATAAAATAACGTAAATTTGTATAAAACTATGTAAATTTGTATGAAAATATGTAAACAAATACACATAAAATAACGTAAATTTGAATAAAATATATATACAAAATATACATTAAATAATGTAAATATGTATAAAAATATAAATAAAAAATACACATAGAATAATGTTAAATCGTATCAAAATAAATAAAGAGAATATCAATTAGATAATGTAAATTTGTATGAAAATAAAGATGCAAAATACCCATATAATAATGCATATTTGCATAAAAATATATATACAAAAATACACATGAAATAATAAAATTTATATTGAAATAAATATACAATAAAGTAAATTTGTATTGAAATAGATATGTAAAATACACATCAATAATGTAAATTTGTATCAAAATATATATACGAATACACATAAAATAGAGTAAATTTCTATGAAAATATACATACAAAATACACATAAACTTATGTAAATAGTAAAAAATATATATACCAAATACACCTAAAATAATGTAAATTCGTATCAAAATAAATAAACAAAATTCCGATGAAAGAACGTATAATTGTAGGAAAATAAATATACAAAATAAACATAAAATAACGAAAATTTGTATAAAAATTTATACAAAAAAAATACAAAAATAATTTCAATTTGTTTGAAAATAGATATACAAAATACACATATAATTAGTTAAATTTGTCTTTAAATATATGTACAAAATACATATAAAATAATTTAAATTTTTATGTGCATTTTTGTACATATATTTTTATAGATACTTAAAACGTTATTTTATGTGTATTTTGTATATGTTTTCTCATACAAATTTACATTATTTAATTAGTTTTTTGTTTATTTATTTTGATACGAATGACTTGATTATTTGTGTATTTTGTAAATATTTTTTTATACGTATTTACATTACATAATGTGTATTTTGTTTATATATTTTTTTACAAATTTACGTTATTATATGTGTATTTGTTAAAAATATTTTGAAACGAATTTACTTTATTTTATGTATTTTGTATATATATTTCAATTCAAATTTAGCTTATTTTGTGTATTTTGTATATCTATTTTTATACAAATTTAATTACTTCTGTGTATTTTTGTATATAGTTTTATACAAATTTACGTTATTTTATGTGCATTTTGTATATTTATATTTATACAAATACACATTCTCTTATTGGTATTTTATTTATTTTTATTTATACGAATTTACATTATTTTATGTGTATTTTGTATACATTTTTGATTCGTATTTTCTTAATTTTATTTGTATTTTGTATATATATATTTATAGAAATCTACGTTATTTTATGTGTATATGTATATATATTTTGAAACAAATTTACATTGTTTTATATGTATTTTGCATATCTATTTCAATACAAATTTACCTTATTGTATGTGCATTTTGTATATTTATTTTAATACAAATTCAAATATTTTATTTGTATTTTGGTATATAAAATTTTATAAAAAATGAGTTATTTTATAGGTATTTTGCATCTTAGTTTTCATACAAATGTACATTATTTTATTAATATTCTGTGTATATATTTTGATACGATTTTATATTATACTATTTGTGTTTTGTATATATTTTTTTATACATATTTTCATTATTTAATGTGTATTTTTTATATATATTTTATACAAATTAACGTTATTTTAAGTGTATTTGTTTATATAATTTCATTCAAATTTACATTATTTTAAGTCTATTTTGTATATGTATTTAAATACAAATTTACCTAATTTTATGTGTATTTTGTATATTTATTTTCATACAAATTTAAATTATTTTTGTGTTTTTTTGTATATACATATAGAGTAAATTTCTATGAAAATATATATTCAAAATGCATATAAAAATATGTAAATAAGTATAAAAATATATATATCAAATACACCTAAAATAATGAAAATTCGTATCAAAATAAATAAACAAAATTCTGATAAAAGAACGTATATTTGTAGGAAAATAAATATACAAAATACACATAAAATTACGAAAATTTGAATAAAAATATATACTAAAATACACAAAATTAATTTCGATTTGTATGAAAATAGATTTACATAATACACATATAATTAGTTAAATTTGCATTTAAATACATGTACAAAATACACATAAAATAATGTAAATTTGTATGAAATGAAAACAAATTCACATAAAATAACGTTCATTTGTATGAAATATATATACAAAATATACATAGAATAATGGAAAATCGTATCAAAATAAATACACAGAATATCAATAAAATAATGTAAATTTGTATGAAAATAAAGATGCAAAATACTCATAAGAGAAAGCATTTTTTTATGAAAATACCATAGACTTCACAATCTCTTGACGGGAAACGGGGCGCGGGGCCGATTCGCAGGGGGCCGATTTTCAAAAATTTAAAATTTAAATATTTTCAAAACCAAAGCAGCTAGCGACCTGAAACTAAAACAGGCACCTCCCTTAGGCATATATGAGTCTCCATGAGCAGCGGTATCAAAAAATTCAAAGTCGTTCCCTAATAAAATCCTGATTAATTGTTTTTTATATAAGTATAACAAAACTTAAAAAGGCTATAAAATCCTCAGATTTTACGCTAGATGCACAAACATCACCAAATGCAGAGATAATCACTTATATTTTCAGAATCAATAGCAATATTTAGCATATCTTATAAGTTTTTGCCCGAAATAGCTACTTATTTTTTTTTATTTAGTGCAATTTTTACGTAAGTTTTAACATCTAATAAATCACTTAATTTGCACATTAGAAACTTAATACTTGAGGAAAGCATGCAGAAACATCTTAATTTTACTCAACAAAAGCAAAATATTCATTTTTCTATATAAAATCACAACTTATTTTGGTTGAATTCGATGTCACTATTGCCGCAGCACGTCTTGCCGGCTATCTGGGCCTCGTCCCTGAACAATCACTTTAGCCTTTTGGCCTATGACTTGTGGCCCCCGGTCAGTTTCCTGGACTTGTACACGTCCCTGTTCCTCGCCGTCTCCTTCCTGCCTCCTCGATACTGCTCCTCTCCCTGCCGGTCGGCTGCTTCAAGGCCTTGTTCTTCCTCGCTTCTGAGGTCACGTCCTTGGAGAAATTAGCACCGAAACAGTTGAAGAGGGACCTGCTGATGTGCGGCAAGATGGTGTTGGCCAGGTTGTGCCCTCCCTGGCACCTGTACCCCTGCAAGGTCGGGTCTGAGGCCGCCAGGAACTCCAGGAGGTGCCTGAACCCGTCCCTGTGGCGCATGGCAAGGGAGAGGAACCTCAACCTGCGCTCCTTCTTGTCCTCCCTGCACATCAGGGAGTCCCACAGCGACATCCCGAAGGACGCCATGTGGGCCATTGGGAGAGATGGCCGCTTCAGGACCGCCCGGCCCGTCTCCAGCTCTCCCCTGTCGACCAGCTCGACCAGGGCGTCGAATATCACAGAGGGTGGGTCGCCCCTCTCGAGCTCCACGGTAATCTTCATCTCCTCCTGCTGGGCAAGCTCCTGCTTGCAGCACTCGGCCACAGAGGAGTTGGCCTGGACCTTCCTGGCCAGGTAGCCGGCGTAGTTGCCGACCGCGGCGAGGAGCAACTCGTCCGTCGGCGGGTCCGGCTGGTCGTCGGCCAGCTCCCTGGCAAGCTGGGCCAAGATCACCTCGTCGTCCTCCTTCTCCTCTGCCTTGGCCCGGTCCAGGTCGGCCTGCACGTCCCCGGGGAAGAACCTGATGAGCTTCAGCAAATGCAGGCGCTGGGCCAACCTGTTGCTCACCATGAAGTTCTGCACGCTGTGTCTTCTTGTATCGTCCTCTGGATCCTTGCAGTTGTGGGGAAGGGTACAGAGACGATGAATAACTGTAGGTCCTTTACTTGGAGAGTAAACAGAGGCAGGACAGCGATAATCCTTTACAGAGGGGAAGTGCCCAGCTGACTCCGTGCCTAAGGCGAGTTAGGCGACGCGGGAACTGAGCTGAGTTGCCATGTAGGCACTAACTAAACGTACATTTCTTGTTTCCTAATACGTAAAACTGTGGACTTCACTATCCTACAGTTATCATTCATTTTACGTAAAGATTTCAACCTAAAGTTACGCAAATTTGCCATTTTTTACACAACGTTTTCAAAGTGCACGCATGGTGCTATTTTATATAAGTTACCTTGAATCCTCGACCAAATCACTCTAGAGACACTCCTGCCTGCTTGTATGCACTAAAACGTGAAGATTTCGTCCTGTTTCCACTTAAATTTGGAGTAAGAACGCAGAGTGTGTTTGAGTTGTCGCAGCGAAAGTCGCCATAACAATCGGCCCCTTACGCGAAGCCAGCGCGCCAAGACTGAAGAGATTTCCCGTCAACTAGTTGTGAAGTCTATGGAAAATACATATACAAAAATACACATACAATAATTAAATTTGTATTATTTTATATGTACTTTGTATATATATTTTTATACGCATTTACATTATTTAATATTTATTTTGAATATGTAATTTTATACAAATTCATGGTATTTTATGTGTATTTGTATATATATTTTCATATAAATTTACATTATTTTATGTGTATTTTGTACATATATTGGTATTTTGTTTATTTATATTTATACGAATTTACATTATTTTATGTGTATTTTGCATACATTTTTGATTCGTATTTACTTAATTTTATTTGTATTTTGTATATATATATTTATAGAAATCTACGTTATTTTATGTATATTCGTATATATATTTTGAAACAAATTTACATTGTTTTATATGTATTTTGCATATCTATTTTAATACAAATATACCTTATTGTATGTGCATTTTGTATATTTATTTTAATACAAATTCAAATATTTTATATGTATTTTGGTATATATAATTTTATAAAAAATGCGTTATTTTATAGGTATTTTGCATCTTAGTTTTCATACAAATGTACATTATTTTATGTGTATTTTGTAAATTTATTTTCATACAAATTTAAATTACTTTTGTGTTTTTTTGTATATACATATAGAGTAAATTTCTATGAAAATATATATTCAAAATACATATAAAATTATGTAAATAAGGATAAAAATATATATATATCAAATACACCTAAAGAAATGAAAATTCGTATCAAAATAAATAAACGAAATTTCGATAAAAGAACGTATATTTGTAGGAAAATAAATATACAAAATACACATAAAATTACGAAAATTTGAATAAAAATATATTAAAAAAAAACAAAAAAATAGATTTCAATTTGTATGAAAATAGATATACAAAATACACATATAATTAGTTAAATTTGTATTTAAATACATGTACAAAATACACATAAAATAATGTAAATTTGTACGTTCTTTAATCGGAATTTTGTTTATTGATTTTGATACGAATTTTCATTATTTTATGTGTATTTGATATATATATATATATATATATATATATATATATATATATATATATATATATATATATATATATATATATATATATATATATATATATATATATATATATATATATATATATATAGAAGCTAAAGCCCTCAAAGACCCTTCCATGTCCTCACTAACTGTTTCCCTATTGTCTCACCAACACCAGAGAGTAGTTCAGCATGCTCTAAAGACAGATCCTCTCTTTATCCACACCACACTACATTCACATAACATATACACCTTTTTCCAAAATTCAAAATTCAAAATGGCTCAATTAAGCAATGCCTCAGGTCCCCGCCTGGGGGACCACAATTCCCCAGGAGGACTCCTTCTGGCTGCCGACCTGAGAGCTGTCTTGATAACTCTTGGATCCTTTTTTCTTCTCAATTTCTGCAACATTCGCGGTCTTCGTTCTAATTTTCTTTCTGTGGAACACCATCTCTCCTCTTCTAAACCTCACCTTCTCTTCCTTACTGAAACACAGGTTTCTGAGGCTACTGACAGCAATCTCTACTCTGTTCCCTCCTACTATCACTATCCTAAATTACAATCCAAAGCTGGATGTTGCGCCTACGTGCGCAACGACAGCACTAGCTCTCGTGCCCACGACCTTGACTCTTCTGAATTTTCCACCATCTGGTTAAGACTTCACTGTCATTCTATTACTAAATACATCTGTGCTGTTTATCTCTCACCTAACTCTACCTACTATGTAAAATTCTTTGACTATTTGAATTCTAAAGTGGAGCACATCTTGACCCTCTCCCTTCGCTGAAATCTCCATCCTAGGAGATTTCAATGTTCACCACCAGCTTTGGCTTTCATCCTCTTTCACTGACCATCCTGGTGAACAAGCCTACAACTTTGCTATCCTCAACGACCTAGAGCAGTTGGTCCAGCACCCTACACGTATTCCTGACCGTCTTGGAGATCGGCCCAACATTCTAGACCTCTTCCTTACCTCAAACCCTTCTGCTTATTCTGTCAAACTGTTCTCTCCGTTGGGCTCCTCCGATCACAATCTTATTTCTGCATCCTGTCCTATCGCTCCTGTACATCCTCTGGACCCACCGAAGAGGCGATGCTTCTGGCATTTTGCTTCAGCTCGGTGGGACGACCTGAGGATGTACTTTTCCATTTCCCGTGGAATGATTATTGCTTCCAGGATAGAGACCCCTCTGTGTGTGCTCAGCGCATCACAGAGGTGATTGTCTCTGGAATGGAGGCATACATTCCTCGTTCTTTCTCTACTCCTCACGCTAAAAAGCCTTGGTTTAATCACGCTTGTTCTCGTGCTGTCAATGATAGAGAGGTAGCTCACAAAAGATACCAGAGCCTTCAAACTAATGCTAATTATGAACTTTACATTTCTGCCCGAAATCGTGCCAAATCTATTCTCCGACTAACCAAAAATTCTTTCATTAATAGAAAATGTCAAAACCTTGCTTTCTCTAACTCTTCCGTGACTTCTGGCATCTAGCCAAAACATCTCCTCCAACTTCACTTCTTCATCTTTCCTCCACTCAGTCCTGACGGCAACACTGCCGTCTCATCTATCTCTAAGGCTGAACTCTTCTCCCAAACTTTTCTAAAAACTCCACTCTGGACGATTCTGGGCATATTCCTCCTACTCATCCCCTCTGACTCCTTTATGCCTGTTATAAAGATTCTTCAAAATGATGTTTTCTATGCCCTCTCTGGCCTCAATCCTCAGACGGCTTCGGGACCTGATTGCGTGCCTCGTATTGTCCTGTAAAACTGTGCCTCCGTGCTGTCTCCCTGCCTGGTCAAACTCTTTCGCCTCTGCCTGTCAACATCTACCTTTCCTTCTTGCTGGAAGTATGCCTTCACACAGCCTGTACCTTAGAAGGGTGACCGCTCCAATCCCTCAAACTACCGTCCTATTGCTTTACTTTCTTGTCTATCTAAAGCTTTTGAATCAATCCTTAACCGTAAGATTCAAAAGCACCTTTCCACTTCTGACCTTCTATCTGATCGCCAGTATGGGTTCCGCAAGGGGCGTTCTACTGGTGATCTCCTAGCCTTCTTAACTGACTCTTGGTCATCCTCTCTTAGCCGTTTCGGTGAAACTTTTGCTATTGCGCTGGACATATCAAAAGCTTTTGATAGGTCTGGCACAAATCTTTGCTTTCTAAACTACCCTCCTACGGTTTCTATCCTTCTCTCTGTACCTTTATCTCCAGTTTCCTTTCTGACCGTTCTATTTCTGCCGTGGTAGACGGTCACTGTTCTTCCCCTAAATCTATTAACAGTGGTGTCCCACAGGGTCCTGTCCTATCTCCCACTCTTTTTCTGTTGTTCATTGATGATCTTCTTTCCAAAACGAACTGTCCTATCCATTCCTACGCCGATGATTCCACTCTGCATTATTCAACTTCTTTTAATAGAAGACCCACCCTTCAGGAACTTAACGACTCAAGGCTGGAGGCTGCAGAACGCTTAGCCTCAGACCTTACTATTATTTCCGATTGGGGCAAGAAGAACCTGGTGTCCTTCAACGCCTCAAAAACACAGTTTCTCCACCTATCCACTCGACACAATCTTCCAAACAACTATCCCCTATTCTTTGACAACACCCAGCTATCACCTTCCTCAACACTAAACATCCTCGGTCTATCCTTAACTCAAAATCTCAACTGGAAACTTCATATCTCATCTCTTACTAAATCAGCTTCCTCGAGGCTGGGCGTTCTGTACCGTCTCCGCCAGTTCTTCTCCCCTGCACAGTTGCTGTCCATATACATTGGCCTTGTCCGCCCTCGTATGGAGTATGCATCTCATGTTTGGTGGGGCTCCACCACACAGCTCTTCTGGACAGAGTGGAGTGCAAAGGCTCTTCGTCTCATCAGCTCTCCTCCTCATACTGATAGTCTTCTACCTCTTAAATTCCGCCGCAATGTTGCCTCTCTTTCTATCTTCTATCGATATTTCCACGCTGACTGCTCTTCTGAACTTGCTAACTGCATGCCTCATCCCCTCCCGCGGCCCCGCTGCACTCGACTTTCTACTCATGCTCATCCCTATACTGTCCAAACCCCTTATGCAAGAGTTAACCAGCATCTTCACTCTTTCATCCCTCACGCTGGTAAACTCTGGAACAATCTTCCTTCATCTGTATTTCCTCCTGCCTACGACTTGAACTCTTTCAAGAGGAGGGTATCAGGACACCTCTCCTCCCGAAACTGACTTATCTTTCGGCCACCTCTTTGGATTCTTTTTAGGAGCAGCGAGTAGCGGGCTTTTTTATTTATTAATGTTTACTTTTTTGTGCCCTTGAGCTGTCTCCTTTGCTGTAAAAAAAAAAATATATATATATATATATATATATATATATATATATATACATATACATATACATATACATATACATATATATACATATATATATATATATATATATATATATATATATATATATATATATATATATATATATATATATATATATATATATATATATATATATATATATATATATATATATATATATATATATATATATATATATATATATATATATATATATATATATATATATATATATATATATATATATATATATATATATATATATATATATATATATATTAATATATATTTACATAATTTTATATGTATTTATATATATTTTATAGAAATTTACTCTATTTTATGTGTATTCGTATATATTTTGATACAAATTTACATTATTTATGTGTATTTCATATCTGTTTCAATACAAATTTTCTTTATTGTATGTGTTTTGTATATTTATTTTGATACAAATTTAATTATTTTATGTGTATTTTTGTATATATATTTTTAAACAAATATGCGTTATTATATGGGTATTTTGCATCTTTATATTCATACAAATTTACTTTATTTTATTGATAGTCTGTTTATTTATTTTTATACGATTTTACGTTATTCTGTGTATTTTGTATACATATTTTTAGACATATTTACATTATTTAATGTATATTTTGTACATATATTTTATGGAAATTTACCTTATCTTATGTGTATTTGTTTATATAGTTTCATACAAATTTACATTATTTTATGTGTATTTTGTATATGTATTTCAATAAAAATTTGCCTAATTTCATGTGTATTTTGCATATCTATTTTCAAACAAATTTAAATTTTTTTTGTGTATTTTTGTATATATTTTTATACAATTTTTTTTATTTTATTTGTATTTTGTATATATATTTTCCTACAAATATACATTCTTTTAGAGGAAATTTTGTTTATTTATTTTGATACGAATTTACATTATTTTATGTGTATTTTGTATATTATTTCTCTATGTATTTACATTATTTAATGTATATTTTGTATATATATTTTCATAAAATTTACGTTATTTTATTTTGTGTATTCGTATATATTTTGATACAAATTTACTTTATTTTATGTTTTTTGCATATCTTTATCAATAAAAATCTAACTTATTGTATGTGTATTTTGTATATTTATTTTAATACAAATTTAACTATTTGATGTATATTTTGGTATATATATATATTTTTTTTAATATGAGTTATTTTATGGGTATATTGCATCTTTAATTTTATAAATTTTTACATTACGTACATATCTTTTATACGTATTTACATTATTTAATGCGTATTTTGTTCATATATTTTTATACAAATTTACGTTATTATATGTGTATTTGAATATATATTTTGATACAAATTTACATTATTTTATGTATTTTCTATATTTTTTTTTAGGTCAAATTTTTTTTATTTTATGTGTCTTTATATTATCTATCAATTTTCATTTTTTTTATTTTTGTATATAGTTTTATACAGTTTTACGTTATTTTATGTGGATTTTGTATATTTATATTTATACAAGTGCACATTCTTTTATTAACATTTAGTTTATTTATTTTTGATACAATGTACATTATTTTATGTGTATTTTGTATACATTTTCTTATACGTATTTACTTCATTTTATGTGTATTTTGTATATATATTTTTTATAGAAATCTACGTTATTTTATGTGTATTCGTATATATATTTTGAAAGAAATTTACATTGTTTTATATGTATTTTGCATATCTCTTTCAATACAAATTTACCTAATTGTATGTTCATTTTGTATATCTATTGTAATACAAATTTAAATATTTTATGTGTATTTTGGTATATATATTTTCATAATAAATGCGTTGTTTTATGGGTATTTTGCATCTTTATTTTCATACAAATTTACATTATTTTATTAATATTCTGTGTATTTATTTTGATACTATTTTTCATTATTCTATTTGTCTTTGGTATATATTTTTTTATACATATTTACATTATTTAACGTGTATTTTATATATATATATTTCATAGAAATTTACGTTTTTTTAAGTGTATTTGTTTATATATTTTCATTCAAATTTACATTATTTGATGTGTATTTTGTATATGTATTTCAATACAAATTTACCTAATTTTATGTGTATTTTGTATACAATTAGGTAAATTTATATTGAAATATATATGCAAAATACATATAAAACAATGTAAAATTTGTTTCAAAATATATATACGAATACACATAAAATGACGTAGATTTCTATAAAAATATATATACAAAATACACATAAAATGAAGTAAATACGTATAAAAAAATGTATACAAAAAACACATAAAATAATGTAAATTTGTATCAAAATAAATAAACAAAATACCAATAAAAAAATGTGTATTTGTATAAAAATAAATATACAAAATACACATAAAATATCGTAAATTTATATAAAACTATATACAAAAATACACAAAAGTAGTTAAATTTGTATGAAAATAGATATACAAAATACACAAAATAAACTAAATTTGTGTTTTTTTTATATACTTTTATATCAATTTACGTTATTTTATGTGTATTTTGTATATTTATATTTATACAAATACACATTCTTTTATTAGTATTTTGTTTATTTATTTCGATACGAGTTTACATTATTTTATGTGTAATTTGTACACATTTCTTTATACGTATTTATTTCATTTTATGTGTATTTTGTAGGCGGTGGCCGAGGTGATAGCGTACTGGACCCACATTCGCCGCGTGATGGACGACGCGGGTTCGAATCCTCACGCTACCACTCGGTTTTTTCGGTCACCGCCGAGTGGCTTAAAACTACCCACATGCTGTCCTGAAGACCACCCATCAACCCGGACTCTAGAGGAAGCCGTCCAAGCGAATCAAGTACGAGTTCCGGGGGGCAGCATGAGCCAATGCAAGATGGCGCCATTATAAACACTCGCCTGCGCCAGAACGGGCTGGGCCGACCATCAGGCCCCACCTGGAAGAAGCCATGGGCCGACCATCAGGCCCCACCGGGAAGATGCCTACCGGCACAATAGGCAACAACGTAAAAAAAAAAAAAAAGTAACCTAAATTTGTATAAAACTATATACAAAAATACACAAAAATATTTTAAATTTGTTTGAAAAGAAATATACAAAATACACATAAAATTAGGTAAATTTGTATTGAAATACATATACAAAATACACATCAAATAATGTAAATTTGAATGAAAATATATAAACAAATACACTTAAAATAACGTAAATTTGTATAAAATATATATGCAAGATACACATTAAATAATGTAAATGTGTATAAAAAATATATATACAAAAAACAAATAGAATAATGTAAAATAGTATCAAAATAAATACACAGAATATCAATAAAATAATGTAAATTTGAATGAAAATAAAGATGCAAAATTCCCAAAAATTATCGCATTTTTTATAAAAATATATTTACCAAAATACACATAAAATATTTAAATTTGTATTGAAATAAATATACAAAATGCATATACAGTAAGGTAAATTTGTATTGAAAGAGATATTCAAAAATATATATAAAACAATGTAAATTTGTTTCAAAATATATATACGAATACACATAAAATAAAGTAGATTTCTATAGAAATATATATACAAAATACATATGAAATTATGTAAATACGTATAAAAATATATATACAAAATACATATCAAATAATGTAAATTCGTGTCAAAATAAATAAACAAAATATCATGAAAATAATGTGTATTTGTATGAAAATAGATAATAGATAATAAATTTGCATAAACTATATATGCAAGATACACATTAAATTATGTAGATATGTATAAAAAAGTAATTACAAAAAAACAAATAGAATAATGTAAAACCGTATCAAAATAATTACACCGAATATTAATAAATTAATGTAAATTTTTATGAAAATGAAGATGCAAAATTCCCATAAAATAGCGCAGTTCTTATAAAAATATATGTACCAAAATACACATAAAATATTTAAATTTGCATTGAAATAAATATACAAAATGCACATACAATAAGGTAAATTTGTATTGAAAGAGATATGCAAAAATACATATAAAACAATGTAAATTTGTTTCAAAATATATATACGAATACAAATAAAAAAACGTAGATTTCTATAAAAATATATACAAAATACACATAAAATTAAGTAAATACGTATAAAAATGTATACAAAATACATAAAATAATGTAATTTCAATTAAAATAAATGTAAATTTGAATGAAAATATATACCCAAATACACTTAAAATCACGTAAATTTGTATAAAATATATATGCAAGATACACATTAAATAAGGTAAATGTGTATAAAAAATATATACAAAAACAAATAGAATAATGTAAAATCGTATCAAAATAAATACACAGAATATCAATAAAATAATGTAAATTTGTATGAAAATAAAGATGCAAAATTCCCAAAAATTATCGCATTTTTTATAAAAATATATATACCAAAATACACATAAAATATTTAAATTTGTATTGAAATGAATATACAAAATGCATATACAGTAAGGTAAATTTGTATTAAAAGAGATATTCAAAAATACATATAAAACAATGTAAATTTGTTTCAAAATATATATACGAATACACATAAAATAAAGTAGATTTCTATAGAAATATATATACAAAATACATATGAAAGTATGTAAATACGTATAAAAATATATATACAAAATACATATCTTGGTAAATTAGTGACAACATAAATAAACAAAATATCATGAAAAGAATGTGTATTTGTATGAAAATAAATAATAGATAATAAATTTGTATGAAATATATATGCAAGATACACATTAAATAATGTAAATATGTATAAAAAAAAATATATACAAAAAACAAATAGAATAATGTGAAATCGTATCAAAATAAATACACCGAATATTAATAAAATATTGTAAATTTGTATGAAAATAAAGATGCAAAATTCCCTAAAAATAGCGCATTCTTATAAAAAAAATATATACCAAAATACACATAAAATATTTAAATTTGTATTGAAATAAATATACAAAATGCACATACAATAAGGTAAACTTGTATTGAAAGAGATATGCAAAAATACATATAAAACAATGTAAATTTGTTTCAAAATATATATACGAATACAAATAAAAATACTTCTGTGTATTTTTGTATATAGTTTTATATAAATTTACGTTATTTTATGTGTATTTTGTATATTTATATTTATACAAATACACATTCTTTTATTGGTATTTTGTATATTTATTTGAGGGCAATTTACATTATTTAATGTGTATGTATACATTTTTTTATACGTATTTACTTTTTATGTATTTTGTATATATATTTTATAGAAATCTAAGTTATTTTATGATTCGTATATATATTTTACAAATTTATTGTTTTATGTATTTTTGAATATCTCTTTCAATACATATTTACCTTACATATGTATTTTGTATATTTATTCAATAAAAATTTAAATATTTTGTGTATTTTTATATATATTTTATAAAAATTTGCTATTTTATGGGAATTTTCTTTTCTTTTCATACAAATTTACATTATTTTATTGATATTCTGTGTATATATTTATACACATTTACATTATTTAATGTGTATCTTGTATATATATTTTATACAAATTTACGTTATTTAGTGTATTTGTTTATATATGTTCATTCAAATTTACATTTGATGTATTGTATTTTGTATATTCTTTCAAACAAATTTAAAATATTTTTGTGTATTTTTTATATAGTTTTATACAAATTTAGGTTATTTTATGTACGCATTTACATTATTTAATGTATTTTGTATATATATTTTTATGCAAATTTACTTTATTTTATGTGCATTTTTGTACATATATTTTTTTAGAAATTTGCGTTATTTAATGTGTATTTGTATATGTTTTCTCATACAAATTTACATTATTTTATTGCTATTTTGTTTATTTATTTTGATACGAATGAAAATAGATATACAAAATATACATAAAATAAACTAAATTTGTATTGAAATATATATACAAAATACATAAAATAATGTAAATTTGTATCAAAATATTTTAACAGATGCGTATAAAATAACGTAAATTTGTTTTAAAATATACAAAATACACATTAAATAATGTAAATATGTATAAAAAAAAATATATACAAAACACAAATAGAATAATGTAAAATCATATCAAAATAAATACACAGAATATTAATAAAATAATGTAAATTTTTTATAAAAATATATATACCAAAATACACATAAAATATTAAAATTTGTATTAAAATAAATATAAAAAATGCACATACTGTAAGGTAAATTTGTATTGAAATAGATATGCAATATACATATAAAACAATGTAAATTTGTTTCAAAATATATATACGAATACACATAAAATAACGTTGATTTCTATAAAAATATATACAAAATACACATAAAATGAAGTAAATACGTATAAAAAAATGAATCCAAAATACACATAAAAATCGTATCAAAATAAATAAACAAAATACCAGTAAAAGAAAGTGTATTTGTATAAATATAAATATACAAAATACACATAAAACATCGTAAATTTGTATAAAACTATATACAAAAATACACAGAAGTTATTAAATTTGTATGAAAATATATATACAAAATACAGCTAACATAAGCTAAATTTGAATTGAAATGTATATACAAAATACATAAAATAATGTAAATCTGTATCAAAATATTTATACAAATACATATAATAACGTAGATTTATTTAAAAATATATAAACAAAATACACATTAAGTAATGTAAATACGTATAAAAAATATGTACAAAATACACATATAATCATGTAATTCGTATCAAAATAAATAAACAAAATAGCAATAAAATAATGTAAATTTGTATGAGAAAACATATACAAATAACGCAAATTTCTAAAAAAATATATATACAAAAATGCACATAAAATAAAGTAAATTTGCATAAATATATATATACAAAACACACACTAAATAATGTAAATGCGTACATAAAATAACCTAAATTTGTATAAAACTATATACAAAAATACACAAAAATAATTATAATTTGTTTGAAAAGAAATATACAAAATACACATAAAATTAGGTAAATTTGTATTGAAATACATATACAAAATACACATCAAATAATGTAAATTTGAATGAAAATATATAAACAAATACACTTAAAATAACGTAAATTTGTATAAAATATATATGCAAGATACACATTAAATAATGTAAATGTGTATAAAAAAATATATGCAAAAAACAAATAGAATAATGTAAAATCGTATCAAAACAAATACACAGAATATCAATAAAATAATGTAAATTTATATGAAAATAAAGATGCAAAATTCCCAAAAATTATCGCATTTTTTATAAAAATATAAATACCAAAATACACATAAAATATTTAAATTTGTATTGAAATAAATATACAAAATGCATATAGAGTAAGGTAAATTTGTATTGAAAGAGATACAAAATACATATCAAATAATGTAAATTCGTGTCAAAATAAATAAACAAAATATCATGAAAAGAATGTGTATTTGTATGAAAATAGATAATAGATAATAAATTTGTATAAAATATATATGCAATATACACATTAAATAATGTAAATATGTATAAAAAAGTATATACAAAAAACAAATAGAATAATGTAAAATCGTATCAAAATAAATACACCGAATATTAATAAAATAATGTAAATTTGTATGAAAATAAAGATGCAAAATTCCCATAAAATAGCGCATTTCTTATAAAAATATATATACCAAAATACACATAAAATTTTTAAATTTGTATTGAAATAAATATACAAAATGCACATACAATAAGGTAAATTTGTATTGAAAGAGATATGCAAAAATACATATAAAACAATGTAAATTTGTTTCAAAATATATATACGAATACAAAAAAAAAACCGTAGATTTCTATAAAAATATATATACAAAATACACATAAAATTAAGTAAATACGTATAAAAAAATGTATACACAATACACATAAAATAATGTAAATTCGAATTAAAATAAATAAACAAAATACCAATAAAAGAATGTGTATTTGGATAAATATAAATATACAAAATACACATACAAAATAAACATAAAATAAGGTAGATTTGTAATAAAATATATGTACAAAATACACATACAATAATGTAAATTTATATGAAAATATATATACAAATACACATAAAATACCATGAATTTGTATAAAAATATATTCAAAATAAATATTAAATAATGTAAGAGCGTATAAAAATATATATACAAAGTACATATAAAATGAAAATTAAGATGCAAAATACCTATAAAATAACGCATTTTTTATAAAAATATTGATACCAAAATACACATAAAATATTTGAACTTGTATTAAAATAAATATACAAAATGCACATACAATAAGGTAAATTTGTATTGAAATAGATATGCAAAATACATATAAAATAATGTAGATTTGTTTCAAAATATATATACGAATACACATAAAATAACGTAGATTTCTATAAAAATACATATACAAAATACACATAAAATTAAGTAAATACGTATAAAAAATGTATACAAAATACACATAAAATAATGTAAATTCGTATAAATGTAAATAAACAATATACCAATAAAAGAATGTGTATTTGTATAAATATAAATATACAAAATGCACATAAAATAACGTAAATTTATATAAAACTATATACATAAAATAACGCAAATTTCTATAAAAATATATGTACAAAAATGAACATTAGATAAATTTGCATAAAAATATATATACAAAACACATTAGATAATGTAAATGAGTATAAAAATATGTATACAAAATACCTATGAAATAATCTAAATTCGTATCGAATTAAATTAAGAAATACCAATAAAATAATGTAATTTTGGATGAAAATATATATACAAAATACACATAAAATAACCTAAATACAAATACAAATATACACATAAAATAATTTAAACTTGAATGAAATAAATATACAAAATAAACATAAAAAAAGGTAAATTTGTAATGAAATATATGAAAAAATACACATAAAATAATATAAATTTGTATGAAAATATATATACAAATACACATTAAATAACATGAATTTGTATAAAATTTGTATCAAAATATACTTATACACAATAAAATAACGTAATTTTTTATGAAAATGTATATACGAAATACACATAAAATAATTTAAATACGAAGAAAAATATATATACAAAAAACACATAAAATAATGTAAATATGTATGAAAATATATAAACAAATACACATAAAATAATGTAAATTTGGATAAAATATATATACAAAATGAACATTAAATAATGTAAATATATATATATATATATATATATATATATATATATATCTATATATATATATATATATCTATATATATATATATATATATATATATCTATATATATATATATATATATATATATATATATATATATATATATATACAAAAAACACATAGAATAATGTTAAATCGTATCAAAATAAATAAAGAGAATATCAATAAGATAATGTAAATTTGTATGAAAATAAAGATGCAAAATATCCATATAATAACGCATATTTGCATAAAAATATATATACAAAAATACATATAAAATAATTAAATTTGTATTAAAATAAATATACAAATTGCTCGTACAATAAAGTAAATTTGTATTGAAATAGATATGCAAAATACACATTAATAATGTAAATTTGTATCAAAATACATAAAAGAATACTCATAAAATAGATTAAATTTCTATGAAAATATACATACAAAATAGATATACAAAATACACATATAACTATTTAAATTTGTATTTAAATACATGTACAAAAAACACATAAAATAATGTAGATTTGTATGAAATGAAAACAAATACATTTTATATAAAATATATATACAAAATACACATAGAATAATGTAAAATCATATCAAAATAAATACACAGAATATCAATAAAATAATGTAAATTTGTATGAAAATAAAGATGCAAAATACCCATAAAATAAAGCATATTTTTATAAAAATACATATACAAAAATACACATAGATTAATCAAATTTGTATTAAAATTAATATACAAAATGCACATACAATAAGGTAAATTTGTATTAAAAAAATATGCAAAATACACATAAAACAATGAAAATTTGTTTCAAAATATATATAAGAATACACATAAAATAACGCAGATTTCTATAGAAATATATATACAAAATACACTTGAAATAATGTAAATACGTATAAAAATATATATACAAAATACACATTAAATAATGTTAATTCGTGTCAAAATAAATAAACAAAATATCATGAAAAGAATGTGTATTTGTATGAAAATAGATATACAAAATACACATAAAATAACCTAAATTTGTATAAAACTATAAACAAAAATACACAAAAATAATTTAAGCTTGTATTAAAATAAATATACAAAAAACATATAAAATTAGGTAAATTTGTATTGAAATACATATACAAAATACACATAAAATAATGTAAATTTGAATGAAAATATATAAACATATAGACTTAAAATAACGTAAATTTGTATCAAATATATATACAAAAAACACATTAAATAATGTAAATATGTATAAAAAAATATATACAAAACACAAATAAAATAATGTAAAATCGTATCAAAATAAATACAGAAAATATTAATAAAATAATGTAAATTTGTATGAAAATTAAGATGCAAAATACCCATAAAATAACGCATTTTTTATAAAAATATATATACGAAAAAACATAAAATATTTGATTTTGTATTAAAATAAATAGATATACAAAATACACATAAAATAAGCTAAATTTGAATTGAAATATATATATACAACATACATAAAATAATGTAAATTTGTATCAAAATACTTATACAAATACACATATAATAACGTAAATTTGTATAAAAAAATATAAACAAAATACACATTAAATAATGTAAATACGTATAAAAAAAATGTACAAAATACACAAATAATCATGTAATTCGTATCAAAATAAATAGACAAAATACCAATAAAATGATGTAAATTTCTATGAGAAAACATATACAAAATACACATAAATAACGCAAATATCAATAAAAATATATATAATATAATATATTTTTATACATATTTAAAATATTTAATGTATATTTTGTATATATTTTATCCAAATTTACGTTATTTTATATGTATTTGTTTATATATTTTCATACAAATTTACATTATTTTATGTGAGTTTTGTATATGTATTTCAATACAAATTTGCCTAACTTTATGTGTATTTTGCATATCTATTTTCAAACAAATTTCAATTATTTTTGTGTATTTTTGTATATATTTTTATACAAATTATAGTTATTTTATTTGTTTTTTGTATATATATTTTCCTACAAATATACATTCTTTTATTTGAATTTTGTGTATTTAATTTTTTACGAATTTACATTATTTTATGTGTATTTTGTATATATATTTTTCTACGTATTTAAATTATTTTATGTGTATTTTATATATACATTTTCATAAAAATTTACGTTATTTTATTGTGTGTATTCGTATATATTTTGAAACAAATTTTATAAAAATTCATGTTATTTTATGTGTATTTGTATATATATTTTCATACAAATTGATATTATTTTATGTGTATTCTTACATATATTTTATTACAAACTTACCTTATTTTATGTTTATTTTGTATATTTATTTCATTCAATTTTAAATTATTTAATGTGTATATTTGTATCTGTATTTAGGTTATTTTATGTGTGTTTTCTATAAATATTTTCATCCAAAATTACATTATTTTATTGTTATTTTCTTAATTTAACTCGATACGAATTTAGATTATTTCATAGGTATTTTGTATACATATTTTTATACTCATTTACATTATCTAATGTGTGTTTTGTATATATTTTTTTATGCAAACTAATTTTATGTGCATTTTTGTACATATATTTTTATAGAAACTTGAAACGTTATTTTATGTGTATTTTGTATATGTTTTATACAAATTTACATTATTTAATTAGTTTTTTGTTTATTTATTTTGATACGAATGACTTGATTATTTGTGTATTTTGTAAATATTTTTTTATGCGTATTTACATTAGTTAATGTGTATTTTGTTTATATATTTTTTTACAAATTTACGTTATTATATGTGTATTTGTTAAAAATATTTTGAAACGAGCTTACTTTATTTTATGTATTTTGTATATATATATTTCAATTCAAATTTAGCTTATTTTGTGTGTATTTTGTATATCTATTTTCATACAAATTTAATTACTTCTGTGTATTTTTGTATATAGTTTTATACAAATTTACGTTATTTTATGTGCATTTTGTATATTTATATTTATACAAATACACACTCTCTTATTGGTATTTTGTTTATTTATATCTATACGAATTTACATTATTTTATGTGTATTTTGTATACATTTTTGATTCGTATTTACTTGATTCTATTTGTATTTTGTATATATATATTTATAGAAATCTACGTCATTTTATGTGGATTCGTATATATATTTTGAAACAAATTTACATTGTTTTATATGTATTTTGCATATCTATTTCAATACAAATTTACCTTATTGTATTTGCATTTTGTATATTTATTTTAATACAAATTCAAATATTTTATGTGTATTTTGGTATATATAATTTTATAAAAAATGCGTTATTTTATAGGTATTTTGCATCTTAGTTTTCATACAAATGTACATTATTTTATTAATATTTTGTGTATATATTTTAATACGATTTTATATTATACTATTTGTGTTTTGTATATATTTTTGTACACATATTTTCATTATTTAATGTGTATTTTTTATATATATTTTAAACAAATTAACGTTATTTTAAGTGTATTTGTTTATATAATTTCATTCAAATTTACATTATTTTAAGTGTATTTTGTATATGTATTTCAATACAAATTTACCTAGTTTTATGTGTATTTTGTATATTTATTTTCATACAAATTTAAATTATTTTTGTGTTTTTTTGTATAAACATATAGAGTAAATTTCTATGATAATATATATTCAAAAAACATATAAAATTATGTAAATAAGTATAAAAATATATATATATATATATCAAATACACCTAAAAAAAATAAAATTCGGATCAAAATAAATAAACAAAATTCCGACAAAAGAACGTATATTTGTAGGAAAATAAATATACAAAATACACACAAAATTACGAAAATTTGAATAAAAATATATACAAAAAAACAAAAAAATTAATTTCAATTTGTATGAAAATAGATATACAAAATACACATATAATTAGTTAAATTTGTATTTAAATACATGTACAAAATACACATAAAATAATGTAAATTTGAATGAAATGAAAACAAATTCACATAAAATAACGTACATTTGTATAAAATAGATATACAAAATATACATAGAATAATGTAAAATCATATCAAATTAATGCACAGAATATCAATAAAATAATGTAATTTTGTGTGAAAATAAAGATGCAAAATACCCATAAAATAAAGCATATTTTTTTTAAAAATACATATTCAAAAATACACATAGAATAATTAAATTTGTATTAAAATTAATATACAAAATGCAGGTACAATAAGGTAAATTTGTATTGAAAAAATATACAAAATGCACATAAAACAATGTATATTTGTTTCAAAATATATATACGAATACACATAAGATAACGTATATTTCTATAGAAATATATATACAAAATACACATGAAATGACGTAAATACGTATAAAAATATATATACACAATACACATTACATAATGTAAATTCGCATCAAAATAAATAAACAAAATATCAATAAAAGAATGTGTATTTGTATGAAAATAGATATACAAAATACACATAAAATATTGTAAATTTGTATAAAACTCTATTAAAAAAATACACACAAATAATTTAAATTTGTATAAAAATATATATACAAAATACACATAAAACTAGTTGAATTTCTATTGAAATACATATATAAAATACACATAAAATAATGTAAATTTGAATGAAAATATATAAACAAATACACTTAAAATAACGTAAATTTGTATGAAATATATATAGCAAATACACATTAAATAATGTAAATATGTATAAAAAAATATATACAAAACACAAATAGAATAATGTAAAATAGTATCAAAATAAATACACAGAACATTAATAAAATAATGTAAATTTGTATGAAAATAAAGATGCAAAATACCCATAAAACACATAATACACATAAAATATTTAAATTTGTATTACAATAAATATACAAAATGCACATACAATAAGGTAAATTTTTATTGAAATAGATATGCAAAATACACATAAAACAATGTAAATTTGTTTCAAAATATATATACGAATACACATAAAATAACGTAGATTTCTATAAAAATATATATAAAATACACATAAAATGAAGTAAATACGTATAAGAAAATGTGTACAAAATACACATAAAATAATGTAAATTCGTATCAAAATAAATAAACTAAATGCCAATAAAATAATCTTTACTTGTATAAATATAAATATACAAAATACACATAAAATAACGTAAAATTGTATAAAACTATATATAAAAATAAACAAAAATAATTAAATTTGTATGAAAATAGATATACAAAAGACACATAAAATAAGCTAAATTTGAATTGAAATAAATATAGAAAATACATAAAATAATGTAAATTTGTATCAAAATATATATTCAAATACACATATAATAACGTAAATTTGTATAAAAATATATAAACAAAATACACATTAAATAATGTAAATACGTATAAAAGATATGTACGTAATGTAAAAATGTATAAAATTAAAGATGCAAAATACCCATAAAATAACTCATATTTAAAAAAATATATATACAAAAATACACATTAAATAATTGAATTTGTGTTAAAATAAATATACAAAATACACATACAATAAAGTAGATTTTTATTGAAATAGATATGCAAAAAACACATAAAATAATGATTTTTTTTTTCAAAATATATACGAATACACACAATAAAATTACGTAAATTTTTATGAAAATATATATACAAAATACACATAAAATAATGTAAATTCGTATCAAAATAAATAAACAAAATTTAATCTAAAAGAGTGTATATTTGTAGGAAAATATATATACAAAATACAAATAAAATAACAAAAATTTGTATAAAAATATATACAAAAATACACAAAAATAATTTAAATTTGTTTGAAAATAGATATGCAAAATACACATGAAATTAGGCAAATTTTTATTGAAATACATATACAAAATACACATAAAATAATGTAAATTTGTATGAAAATATATAAACAAATACACATAAGATAACGTAAATTTCCATAAAATATATGTACAAAATATACATTAAATAATGTAAATATGTCTAAAAATATATATACAAAATACACAGAATAACGTAAAATCGTATCAAAATAAATAAACAGACTATCAATAAAATAATGTAAATTTGTATGAAAATAAAGATGCAAAATACCCATATAATAAGCATATTTGTTTAAAAATATATATACAAAAATACACATAAAATAATTAAATTTGTATCAAAATAAATATACAAAAGGCACATACAATAAAGAAAATTTGTATTGAAATAGATATGCGAAATACACATAAATAGTGTAAATTTGTATCAAAATATATATACGAATACACATAAAATAGAGTAAATTTCTATGAAAATATATATTCAAAATACATATAAAATTATGTAAATAAATATAAAAATATATATATCACATACACCTAAAATAATGAAAATTCGTATCAAAATAAAGAAACAAAATTTCGATAAAAGAACGTATATTTGCAGGAAAATAAATATACAAAATACACATGAAATTACGAAAATTTGAATAAAAATATATACTAAAATACACAAAATTAATTTCGATTTGTATGAAAATAGATATACATAATGCACATACAATTAGTTAAATTTGCATTTAAATACATGTACAAAATACACATGAAATAATGTGAATTTGTATGAAATGAAAACAAATTCACATAAAATAACGTTCATTTGTATGAAATATATATACAAAATATACATAGAATAATGTAAAATCGTATCAAAATAAATACACAGAATATCAATAAAATAAAGTAAATTTGTATGAAAATAGAGATGCAAAATACTCATAAAATAAAGCATTTTTTTATGAAAATACATATACAAAAATACACATAGAATAATTAAATTTGTATTATTTTATATGTACTTTGTATATATATTTTTATACGCATTTACATTATTTAACATTTATTTAATTTAATTACTTCTGTGTATTTTTGTATATAGTTTTATACAAATTTACGATATTTTATGTGTATTTTGTATATTTATATTTATACAAATACACATTCTTTTATTGGTATTTTCTTTATTTATTTTGATACGATTTTACAATATTTTATGTGTATTTTGTATTCATTTTTTTATACGTATTTATTTCATTTTATGTGTATTTTGTATATATTTTTATAGAAATCTACGTTATTTTATGTGTATTCGTATATATATTTTAAAACAAATTAACATTGTTTTATATGTATTTTGCATATCTATTTCAATACAATCTTACAAAAATCCTCATAAAATAAAGTAAATTTGCATTAAAATATATATACAAAACACACATTAAATAATGTAAATGCGTACATAAAATAACCTAAATTTGTATAAAACTATATACAAAAATACACAAAAATAATTAAAATTTGTATGAAAAGAAATATACAAAATACACATAAAATTAGGTAAATTTGTATTGAAATACATATACAAAATACACATAAAATATTGTAAATTTGAATGAAAATATAAAAACAAATACACTTAAATAACGTAAATTTGTATAAAATATATATGCAAGATACACATTAAATAATGTAAATGTGTATAAAAAATATATACAAAAAAGAAATAGAATAATGTAAAATCGTATCAAAATAAATACAGAGAATATCAACAAAATAATGTAAATTTGTATGAAAAGAAAGATGCAAAATTCCCATAAAATAGCGCATTTTTTCTAAAAATATATATACCAAAATACACATAAAATATTTAAATTTGTATTGAAATAAATATACAAAATGCATATACAGTAAGGTAAATTTGTATTGAAAGAGATATTCAAAAATACATATAAAACAATGTAAATTTGTTTCAAAATATATATACGAATACACATAAAATAACGTAGATTTCTATAGAAATATATATACAAAATACACATGAAATTATGGAAATACGTATAAAAATATATATACAAAACACATATTAAGTAATGTAAATTCGTGTCAAAATAAATAAACAAAATATCATGAAAAGAATGTGTATTTGTATGAAAATAAATAATAGATAATAAATTTGTATGAAATATATATGCAAGATACACATTAAATAATGTAAATATGTATAAAAAAAATACATACAAAAAACAAATAGAATAATGTAAAATCGTATCATAATAAATACACCGAATATTAATAAAATAATGTAAATTTGAATGAAAATAAAATGCAAAATTCCCAACAAATAGCGCATTTCTTATAAGAATATATATACCAAAATACACATAAAATATTTAAATTGGTATTGAAATAAATACACATACAATAAGGTAAACTTCTATTGAAAGAGATATGCAAAAATACATATAAAACAATGTAAATTTGTTTCAAAATATATATACGAATACACATAAAATAACGTAGATTTCTATAAAAATATATATAGAAAATACACATAAAATTAAGTAAATGCGTATAAAAAAATGTAAACAAAATACACATAAAATAATGTAAATTCGAATCAAAATAAATAAACAAAATACCAATAAAAGAATGTGTATTTGTATAAATATAAATGTACAAAATACACATACAAAATAAACATAAAATAAGGTAAATTTGTAATGAAATATATGTACAAAATACACATAAAATAATGTAAATTTATATGAAAATATATATACAAATACACATCAAATACCATGAATTTGTATAAAATTATACATCAAAATAAATGTAAAATATGAAAATGCGTATAAAAATATATAGACAAAGTACATATAAAATAATACAAATTTAATTATTCTATGTGTATTTTTGTATATGTATTTTCATAAAAAAATGCTTTATTTTATGAGTATTTTGCATCTTTATTTTCATACAAATTTACATTATTTTATTGATATTCTGTGTATTTATTTTGATACGATTTTACATTTTTCTATGTATATTTTGTATATATATTTCATACAAATGAACGTTATTTTATGTGAATTTGTTTTCATTTCATACAAATTTACATTATTTCATGTGTATTTTGTACATGTATTTAAATGCAAATTTAACTAATTATATGTGTATTATGTATCTATTTTCATACAAATCGAAATTAATTTGTGTATTTTAGTATATATTTTATTTTTCGTATTTTATATTTATTTTCCTACAATATACGTTCTTTTATGTGAATTTTGTTTATTTATTTAGATACTTATTTACATTATTTTATATGTATTTTTATCTATTTTTATACAAATTTTATGTATTTTGTATATGTTTTTATATATTTATTTTAATTCAAAATATTTTTATGTGTATTTTATTTAATGTGTATTTGTATGTATTTCATTCAAATTACATTATATTGTATTTTGTATATTTATTTTCAATACAAATTTACCTATTTTATGTGTATTTTGTATATTTATTTTCCATACAAATATAAAATATTTAAATTTTGTATATATATAGTTGATACAAATTTAGGTTATTTTATTAATATTTTGTATTGATTTTCATACAAATACACATTCTTTTATTGATATTTTGTTTATTTATTTTGAATGAAAATACATAAACAAATACACATAAAATATAAATTTATGTGAAAATACAACACAAAACACTTAAAATAACGTAAATTTGTATAAAAAAATATGTACAAAACACAAATAGAATAATGTAAAATCGTATCAAAATAAATACACAGAATATTAGTAAAATAATGTAAATTTTTATGAAAACAAAGAAGCAAAATACGCATAAAATAACGCATTTTTTTTATTTATAAAAATATATATACCAAAATACACATCAAAAAATTAAATTTGTATTAAAATAAATATACAAAAAACACATACAATAAGGTAAATTTGTATTGAAATAGATATGCAAAATACATATAAAACAATGTAAATTTGTTTCAAAATATATATACGAATACACATAAAATAACGTAGATTTCTATAAAAATATATATACAAAATACACATAAAATGAAGTAAATACGTATAAAAAATGTATACAAAATACACATAAAATAATGTAAATTCGTATCAAAATAAATAAACAAAATACCAATTAAAGAATGTGTATTTGTATAAATATAAATATACAAAATACACATAAAATAACGTAAATTTATATACAACTATATACAAAATTACACAGAAGTAATTAAATTTGTATGAAAATATATACAAAATACACACAAAATAAGCTAAATTTGAATTGAAATATATATACAAAATACATGAAGTAAAGTTAATTTGTATCAAAATATTTATACAAATACACATATAATAACGTAAATTTGTATGAAAATATATAAACAAAATACACATTAAATAATGTAAATACGTATAAAAAAATATGTACAAAATACACATATAATCATGTAATTCGTATCAAAATAAATAAACAAAATACCAATAAAATAATATAAATTTGTATGAGTAAACGTGTATGTTGCATATTTTTCAATACAAATTTACCTTATTATATACGCATTTTGTATATTAATTTTAATGCAAATTTAATTATACATATAAACAATGTAAATTTGCTTCAAAATATATATACGAATACACATGAAATAAGGTAGATTTCTATAAAAATATATATACAAAATACACATAAAATTAAGTAAATACGTATAAAAAATTATTACAAAATACACATAAAATAATGTAAATTAGTATCAAAATAAATAAACAAAATACCAATAAAAGAATGTGTATTTGTATATATATATATATATATATATATATATATATATATATATATATATATATATATATATATATATATATATATATATATATATATATATATATATATATATATATATATATATATATATATATATATATATATATATATATATATATATATATATATATATATATATATATATATATATATATTAAATAATATAAATTTGTTTAAAACTATACAAAATACACATGAAATGATGTAAATACGTATAAAAATATATATACAAAATACACATTAAATAATGTAAATTCGCGTCAAAATAAATAAACAAAATATCAATAAAAGAATGTGTATTTGTATGAAAATAGATATACAAAATACACATAAAATAACCTAAATTTGTATCAAACTATATACAAAAATACACAAAAATATTTGAAATTTGTATGAAAATAAATATACAAAATACACATAAAATTAGGTAAATTTGTATTGAAATACATATACAAAATACACATAAAATAATGTAAATTTGAATGAAAAGAGATAAACAAATACACTTAAAATAACGTAAATTTGTATAAAAAAATATATACAAAACACAAATAGAATAATGTAAAATCGTATCAAAATAAATACACAGAATATTAATAAAATAATGTAAATTTGTATGAAAATAAAGAGGCAAAATACCCATAAAATAACGCATTTTTTTTATTTATAAAAATATAGATACCAAAATACACATAAAATATTTAACTTTGTATTGAAATAAATATACAAAATGCATATACAGTAAGGTAAATATGTATTGAAACAGATATGCAAAATACATATAAAACAATGTAAATTTGTTTCAAAATATATATACGAATACATATAAAATAACGTAGATTTCTATAAAAATATATATACAAAATACACATAAAATGAATTAGATACGTATAAAAAAATGTATACAAAATACACATAAAATAATGTAAATTCGTATCAAAATAAATATACAAAATACCAATAAAAGAATGTGTATTTGTATAAATATAAATATACAAAATACACATAAAATAACGTAAATTTATATAAAACTATATACAAAAATACACAGAAGTATTTTAATTTGTATGAAAATAGATATACAAAATAAGGTAAATTCGTTTCAAATTCAATAAACAAAATTCAGATAAAAGAACGTATATTTGTTGAAAAAATAAATATACAAAATACACATAAAATAACGAAAAATGTATAAAAATATATAAAAAAATAAACAAAAATAATTTCAATTTGTATGAAAATAAATATACAAAATACACATGTATTTTGTATATCTATTTTCACACAAATTTAATTACTTTTGTGTATTTTTGCATATAGTTTTAAATAAATTTACGTTATTTTATTTGTATTTTGTATATTTATATTTATACAATACACATTCTTTTATTAGTATTTTGTTTATTTATTTTGATACGAGTTTACATTATTTTATGTGTATTTTGTATACCTTTTTTTATACGTATTTACTTCATTTTATGTGTATTTTGTATATATATTTTTATAGAAATCTACGTTATTTTATGTGTATTCGTATATATATTTTGAAACAAATTTATATTGTTTTATATGTATTTTTGCATATCTCTTTCAATAGAAGTTTACCTTATTGTATGTGCATTTTGTATATTTATTTCAATACAAATTTAAATATTTTATGTGTTTTTTGGTATATATATTTTTATATGAAATGCGCTATTTGATGGGAATTTTGCATCTTTATTTTACATTATTTTATTAATATTCTATTTATTTTGATACGATTTACATTATTTGTTTTTTGTATATATATTTTTATATATTTACATTATTTAATGTGTATCTTGCATATATTTTTCATTCAAATTTAATATCTATTATTTATTTTCATACAAATACACATTCTTTTCATGATATTTTGTTTATTTATTTTGACACGAATTTACCTAGATATGTATTTTGTATATATATTTTTATACGTATTTACATAATTTTATGTGTATTTTGAATATATATTTCTATAGAAATCTACGTTATTTTATGTGTATTCGTATATATATTTTGAAACAAATTTACTTTGTTTTATATGTATTTTTGAATATCTCTTTCAATACATATTTACCTTACTGTATATGCATTTTGTATATTTATTTCAATACAAAGTTAAATATTTTATGTGTATTTTGGTATCTATATTTTTATAAAAAATGCGCTATTTTATGGGAATTTTGCATCTTTCTTTTCATACAAATTTACATTATTTTATTGATATTCTGTGTATTTATATTGATAGGATTTTACATTATTCTATTTCTTTTTTGTATATATTTTTTTATACACATTTACATTATTTAATGTGTATCTTGCATATATATTTTATACAAATATACGTTATTTTAAGTGTATTTGTTTATATATTTTCATTCAAATTTACATTATTCTATGTGTATTTTTTTTATGTATTTCAATACAAATTTACCTAATTTATGTGTATTTTGTACATTTCTTCATACAAATTTTAAATATTTTTGTATTTTTGTATATAGTTTAGTACAAATTTAGTTTATTTTATGTACGCATTTACATTATTTAATGTGTGTTTTGTATATATATTTTTATGCAAATATACTTTATTTTATGTGCATTTTTGTACATATATTTTTTTAGAAATTTGCGTTAATTTATGTGTATTTGTATATGTTTTCTCATACAAATTTACATTATTTTATTGCTATTTTGTTTATTTATTTTGATACGAATGAAAATAGATATACAAAATATACATAAAATAAACTAAATTTGTATTGAAATATATATACAAAATACATGAAATAATGTAAATTTGTATCAAAATATTTTAACAGATGCGCATAAAATAACGTAAATTTGTTTTAAAATATACAAAATACACATTAAATAATGTAAATTTGAATGAAAATACATAAACAAATACACTTAAAATAACGTAAATTTGTATAAAAAAATATGTACAAAACACAAATAGAATAATGTAAAATCGTATCAAAATAAATACACAGAATATTAATAAAATAATGTAAATTTTTATGAAAACAAAGAAGCAAAATACGCATAAAATAACGCATTTTTTTTATTTATAAAAATATATATACCAAAATACACATCAAAAAATTAAATTTGTATTAAAATAAATATACAAAAAAACACATACAATAAGGTAAATTTGTATTGAAATAGATATGCAAAATACATATAAAACAATGTAAATTTGTTTCAAAATATATATACGAATACACATAAAATAACGTAGATTTCTATAAAAATATATATACAAAATACATATAAAATGAAGTAAATACGTATAAAAAATGTATACAAAATACACATAAAATAATGTAAATTCGTATCAAAATAAATAAACAAAATACCAATAAAAGAATGTGTATTTGTATAAATATAAATATACAAAATACACATAAAATAACGTAAATTTATATACAACTATATACAAAATTACACAGAAGTAATTAAATTTGTATGAAAATATATACAAAATACACACAAAATAAGCTAAATTTGAATTAAAATATATATACAAAATACATGAAGTAAAGTTAATTTGTATCAAAATATTTATACAAATACACATATAATAACGTAAATTTGTATGAAAATATATAAACAAAATACACATTAAATAATGTAAATACGTATAAAAAATATGTACAAAATACACATATAATCATGTAATTCGTATCAAAATAAATAAACAAAATACCAATAAAATAATATAAATTTGTATGAGTAAACGTGTATGTTGCATATTTTTCAATACAAATTTACCTTATTATATACGCATTTTGTATATTAATTTTAATGCAAATTTAATTATACATATAAACAATGTAAATTTGCTTCAAAATATATATACGAATACACATGAAATAAGGTAGATTTCTATAAAAATATATATACAAAATACACATAAAATTAAGTAAATACGTATAAAAAATTATTACAAAATACACATAAAATAATGTAAATTAGTATCAAAATAAATAAACAAAATACCAATAAAAGAATGTGAATGTATATATATATATATATATATATATATATATATATATATATATATATATATATATATATATATATATATATATATATATATATATATATATATATATATATATATATATATATATATATATATATATATATATATATATATATATATATATATATATATATATATATATATATATATATATATATATATATATATATATATATATATATATATATATATATATATATATATATATATATATATATATATATATATATATATATATATATATATATATATATATATATATATATATATATATATATATATATATATATACAAAAAACACATTAAATTATGTAGATTTGTATAGAAATAAATATAAAAAATACACATAAAATAATGTAAATTTGTATCAAACTATATACAAAAATACACAAAAATATTTTAAATTTGTATGAAAATAAATATACAAAATACACATAAAACTAGGTAAATTTGTATTGAAATACATATACAAAATACACATAAAATAATGTAAATTTGAATGAAAATATATAAACAAATACACTTAAAATAACGTTAGTTTGTATAAAAAAATATATACAAAACACAAATAGAATAATGTAAAATCGTATCATAATAAATACACAAAATATTAATAAAATAATGTAAATTTGTATGAAAATAAAGAGGCAAAATACCCATAAAATAACGCATTTTTTTTATTTATAAAAATATATATACCAAATTACTCATAAAATATTTAAATTTGTATTGAAATAAATATACAAAATGCATATACAGTAAGGTAAATATGTATTGAAAGAGATATTCAAAAATACATATAAAACAATGTAAATTTGTTTCAAAATATATATACGAATACACATAAAATAACGTAGATTTCTATAAAAATATATATACAAAATACACATAAAATGAATTAGATACGTATAAAAAAATGTATACAAAATACACATAAAATAATTTAAAATCGTATGAAAATAAATATACAAAATAACAATAAAAGAATGAGTATTTGTATAAATATAAATATACAAAATACACATAAAATAACGTAAATTTATATAAAACTATATACAAAAATACACAGAAGTATTTTAATTTGTATGAAAATAGATATACAAAATAAGGTAAATTCGTTTCAAATTCAATAAACAAAATTCAGATAAAAGAACGTATATTTGTTTAAAAATAAATATACAAAATACACATAAAATAACGAAAAATGTATAATATATAAAAATAAACAAAATAATTTCAATTTGTATGAAATAAATATACAAAATACACATGTATTTTGTATATCTATTTTCACACAAATTTAATTACTTTTGTGTATTTTTGCATATAGTTTTAAATAAATTTACGTTATTTTATTTGTATTTTGTATATTTATATTTATACAATACACATTCTTTTATTAGTATTTTGTTTATTTATTTTGATACGAGTTTACATTATTTTATGTGTATTTTGTATACCTTTTTTATACGTATTTACTTCATTTTATGTGTATTTTGTATATATATTTTTATAGAAATCTACGTTATTTTATGTGTATTCGTATATATATTTTGAAACAAATTTATATTGTTTTATATGTATTTTTGCATATCTCTTTCAATAGAAGTTTACCTTATTGTATGTGCATTTTGTATATTTATTTCAATACAAATTTAAATATTTTATGTGTTTTTTGGTATATATATTTTTATATGAAATGCGCTATTTGATGGGAATTTTGCATCTTTATTTTCACACAAATTTACATTATTTTATTAATATTCGGTGTATTTATTTTGATACGATTTCACATTATTCTATTTGTTTTTTGTATATATATTTTTTTATACATATTTACATTATTTAATGTGTATCTTGCATATATTTTTCATTCAAATTTAATATCTATTATTTATTTTCATACAAATACACATTCTTTTCATGATATTTTGTTTATTTATTTTGACACGAATTTACCTAGATATGTATTTTGTATATATATTTTTATACGTATTTACATAATTTTATGTGTAATTTGAATATATATTTCTATAGAAATCTACGTTATTTTATGTGTATTCGTATATATATTTTGAAACAAATTTATTTTGTTTTATATGTATTTTTGAATATCTCTTTCAATACATATTTACCTTACTGTATATGCATTTTGTATATTTATTTCAATACAAAGTTAAATATTTTATGTGTATTTTGGTATCTATATTTTTATAAAAAATGCGCTATTTTATGGGAATTTTGCATCTTTCTTTTCATACAAATTTACATTATTTTATTGATATTCTGTGTATTTATATTGATAGGATTTTACATTATTCTATTTCTTTTTTGGATATATTTTTTTATACACATTTACATTATTTAATGTGTATCTTGCATATATATTTTATACAAATATACGTTATTTTAAGTGTATTTGTTTATATATTTTCATTCAAATTTACATTATTCTATGTGTATTTTGTATATGTATTTCAATACAAATTTACCTAATTTTATGTGTATTTTGTACATTTCTTTTCATACAAATTTTAAATATTTTTGTGTATTTTTGTATATAGTTTAATACAAATTTAGTTTATTTTATGTACGCATTTACATTATTTAATGTGTGTTTTGTATATATATTTTTATGCAAATATACTTTATTTTATGTGCATTTTTGTACATATATTTTTTTAGAAATTTGCGTTAATTTATGTGTATTTGTATATGTTTTCTCATACAAATTTACATTATTTTATTGCTATTTTGTTTATTTATTTTGATACGAATGAAAATAGATATACAAAATATACATAAAATAAACTAAATTTGTATTGAAATATATATACAAAATACATGAAATAATGTAAATTTGTATCAAAATATTTTAACAGATGCGCATAAAATAACGTAAATTTGTTTTAAAATATACAAAATACACATTAAATAATGTAAATATGTATAAAAAAATATATACAAAACACAAATAGAATTAAACCTATACAAAATACACATAAAATGATGTAAATACGTATAAAAATATATATACAAAATACACATTAAATAATGTAAATTCGCGTCAAAATAAATAAACAAAATATCAATAAAAGAATGTGTATTTGTATGAAAATAGATATACAAAATACACATAAAATAACCTAAATTTGTATCAAACTATATACAAAAATACACAAAAATATTTTAAATTTGTATGAAAATAAATATAGAAAATACACATAAAATTAGGTAAATTTGTATTGAAATACATACACAAAATACACATAAAATAATGTATATTTGAATGAAAATACATAAACAAATACAATTAAAATAACGTAAATTTGTATAAAAAAATATGTACAAAACACAAATAGAATAATGAAAAATCGTATCAAAATAAATACAGAGAATATTAATAAAATAATGTAAATTTGTATGAAAATAAAGATGCAAAATACAGATAAAATAACGCATTTTTTTTATTTATAAAAATATATATACCAAAATAAACATAAAAAAATTAAATTTGTATTAAAATAAATATACAAAAAACACATACAATACGGTAAATTTGTATTGAAATAGATATGCAAAATACATATAAAACAATGTAAATTTGTTTCAAAATATATATACGAATACACATAAAATAACGTAGATTTCTATAAAAATATATATACAAAATACACATAAAATGAAGTAAATACGTATAAAAAAATGTATACAAAATACACATAAAATAACGTAAATTCGCATCAAAATAAATGAACAAAATACCAATAAAAGAATGTGTATTTGTATAAATATAAATATACAAAATACACATAAAATAACGTAAATTTATATAAAACTATATACAAAAATACACAGAAGTAATTAAATTTGTATGAAAATATATACAAAATATACACAAAATAAGCTAAATTTGAATTGAAATATATATACAAAATACATGAAATAAAGTAAATTTGTATCAAAATATTTATACAAATACACATATAATAACGTAAATTTGTATGAAAATATATAAACAAAATACACATTAAATAATGTAAATACGTATAAAAAAATGTGTACAAAATACACATATAATCATGTAATTCGTATCAAAATAAATAAACAAAATACCAATAAAATAATATAAATTTGTATGTTGCATATTTTTTCAATACAAATTTATCTTATTATATACGCATTTTGTATATTAATTTTAATACAAATTTAATTATTCGATGTGTATTTTTGTATCTGTATTTTTATAAACATATGCTTTATTTTTTGGGTATTTTGCATCTTTATTTTCATACAAATTTACATTATTTTATTGATATTCTGCTCATTCATTTTGATACGAATTGACATTATTCTATGTGTATTTTGTATATATTTTTCATACAAATTTATGTTATTTTATGTGTATTTGTTTATATATTTTGACACAAATTTACAATATTTTATGGGTATTTTGTATATACATTTCAAAAGAAATTTACCTAGTTTTATGTGTATTTTGTATATCTATTTTCATACAAACTCAAATTATTTTTATGTATTTTTGTATATATTTTAATACAAATTTTAGTTATGTTATGTGTATTTTGTAAATTTATTTTTATTCAAATATATATTATTTTATTGGTGTTTTGTTGATTTATATTGATACGAATTTACATTATTTTATATGTACTTTGTATATATATTTTTATACGCATTTACATTATTTAATATTTATTTTGAATATATATTTTTATACAAATTCATGGTATTTTATGTGTATTTGTATATATATTTTCATATAAATTTACATTAATATATGTGTATTTTGTACATATATTTTATTACAAATCTACCTTATTTTATGTTTATTTTGTATATGTATTTTGTATATTTATATTTATCCAAATACATATTCTTTTATTGGTATTTTGTTTATTTATTTTAAATCGAATTTACATTATTTTATGTGTATTTTGTATACATTTTTTTATACGTATTTACTTAATTTTATGTGTATTTTGTATACATATATATATATATATATATATATATATATATATATATATATATATATATATATATATATATATATATATATATATATATATATATATATATATATATATATATATTTTTTTTTTTTTTTATAGAAATCTACGTCTTTTTATTTGTATTCGTATATATATTTTGAAACAAATTTACATTGTTTTATATGCATTTTTGCATATCTCTTTCAATACAAATTTACCTTATTGTATGTGCATTTTGTATATTTATTTCAATACAAATTTAAATATTTTATGTGTAATTTGGTATATATATTTTTATAAGAAATGCGCTATTTTATGGGAATTTTGCATCTTTATTCTAATACAAATTTACATTATTTTATTAATATTCGGTGTATTTATTTTGATACGATGTTACATTATTCTATTTGTTTTTTGTATATACTTCTTTATACATATTTACATTATTTAATGTGTATCTTGCATATATATTTTATACAAATTTATTATCTATTATCTATTTTCATACAAATACACATTCTTTTCATGATATTTTGTTTATTTATTTTGACACGAATTTACATTATTTGATATGTATTTTGTATATATATTTTTATACGTATTTACATAATTTCATATGTGTTTATATATATATATATATATATATATATATATATATATATATATATATATATATATATATATATATATATATATATATATATATATATATATATATATATATATATATATATATATATATATATATATATTTCTATAGAAATCTACTTTATTTTATGTGTATTCGTATATATATTTTGAAACAAATTTACATTGTTTTATATGTATTTATGAATACCTCTTTCAATACAAATTTAGCTTACTGTATATGCATTTTGTATATTTATTTCAATACAAATTTAAATATTTTATGTGTATTTTGGTAAATATATTTTTATAAAAAATGCGATAATTTTTGGGAATTTTGCATCTTTATTTTCATAAAAATTTACATTATTTTATTGATATTCTGTGTATTTATTTTGATACAATTTTACATTATTCTATTTGTTTTTTGTATATATATTTTTTATACACATTTACATTATTTAATGTGTATCTTGCATATATATCTTATACAAATTTACGTTATTTTAAGTGTATTTGTTTATATATTTTCATTCAAATTTACATTATTTGATGTGTATTTTGTATATGTATTTCAATACAAATTTACCTAATTTTATGTGTATTTTGTATATTTCTTTTCAAACAAATTATAATTATTTTTGTGTATTTTTGTATATAGTTTTATACAAATTTAGGTTATTTTATGTACGCATTTACATTATTTAGTGTGTGTTTTGTATATATATATTTTTGCAAATTTACTTTATTTTATATGTATTTTTGTACATATATTTTTATAGAAATTTGCGTTATTTGTATATGTTTTCTCATACAAATTTACATTATTTTATTGCTATTTTGTTTATTTATTTTGATACGAATTACATGATTATATGTGTATTTTGTACATATTTTTTATACGTATTTACATTTCTTAATGTGTATTTTGTTTATATATTTTTAAACAAATCTATATTATTATATGTATTTGTATAAATATTTTGATACAGATTTACATTATTTTATGTATTTTGTATGTACATTTCAATTCAAATTTAGCTTATTTTAGCTGTATTTTGTATATATATTTTCATACAAATTTAATTACTTCTGTGTATTTTTGTATATAGTTTTATACAAATTTACGATATTTTATGTGTATTTTGTATATTTATATTTATACAAATACACATTCTTTTACTGGTATTTTGTTTATTTATTTTGATACGATTTTTATGTATATTTTGTATTCATTTTTTTATACGTATTTACTTCATTTCATGTGTATTTTGTATATATATTTTTATAGAAATCTACTTTTTTTTTATTTTATTCATATATATATTTTGAAACAAAGTTACATTGTTTTACATGTATTTTTGCATATCTCTTTCAATACAAATTTACCTTATTGTAAGTGCATTTTGTATATTTATTTCAATGCAAATTTAAATATTTTATGTGTATTTTGGTATATATATTTTTATAAGATTACGAAAATTTGAATAAAAATATATACAAAAAAACAAAAAAAAAAATTTCAATGTGTATGAAAATAGATATACAAAATACACATATAATTAGTTAAATTTGTATTTAAATACATGTACAAAACACACATAAAATAATGTAAATTTGTATGAAATGAAAAGAAATTCACATAAAATTCGCGTCAAAATAAATAAACAAAATATCAATAAAAGAATGTGTATTTGTATTAAAATAGATATACAAAATACACATAAAATAACCTACATTTGTATCAAACTATATACAAAAATACACAAAAGTATTTTAAATTTGTATGAAAATAAATATACAAAATACACATAAAATTAGGTAAATTTGTATTGAAATACATACACAAAATACACATAAAATAATGTAAATTTGAATGAAAATACATAAACAAATACACTTAATATAACGTAAATTTGTATAAAAAAATATGTACAAAACACAAATAGAATAATGTAAAATCGTATCAAAATAAATACACAGAATATTAATAAAATAATGTAAATTTGTATGAAAATAAAGAAGCAAAATACCCATAAAATAACGCATTTTTTTTATTTATAAAAATATATATACCAAAATACACATCAAAAAATTAAATTTGTATTAAAATAAATATACAAAAAACACATACAATAAGGTAAATTTGTATTGAAATAGATATGCAAAATACATATAAAACAATGTAAATTTGTTTCAAAATATATATACGAATACACATAAAATAACGTATTTTGTTTATTTATTTTGATACGATTTTTATGTGTATTTTGTATTCATTTTTTAATACGTATTTACTTCATTTTATGTGTATTTTGTATATATTTTTATAGAAATCTACGTTATTTTATGTGTTTTCGTATATATATTTTGAAACAAATTTACATTGTTTTATATGTATTTTGCATATCTATTTCAATACAAATTTACCTTATAGTATGTGCATTTTTTATATTTATTTTAATACAAATTTTAATATTTTATGTGTATTTTGGTATATATATTTTTATAAAAAATGCGTTATTTTATGGCTATTTTGCATCTTTATTTTCATACAAATTTACATTATTTTATTAATATTCTGTGTATTTATTTTGATACGATTTTACATTATTCTATTTGTGTTTTGTATATATATTTTTATACATATTTACATTATTTAATGTGTATTTTGTATATATATTTGATACAAATTTACGTTATTTTAAGTGTATATGTTTATATATTTTCATTCAAATTTCCATTATTTTATGTGTATTTTGTATATGTATTTCAATACAAATTTACCTAATTTTATGTGTATTTTGTATATTTATTTTCATAAAAATTTTAATTATTTTTGTGTATTTTTGTATATAGTTTTATACAAACTTAAGTTATTTTATGAGTATTTTGTATATCTATTTTCATACAAATACACATTCTTAATTGATATTTTGTTTATTTATTTTGACGAGAATTTAAATTATTTAATGTGTATTATGTATATATATATATTTTTATACATATTTACATCATTTCATTTGTATTTTGTATATATATTTCTATAGAAATCTACGTTATTTTATGTGTATTCGCATATACATTTTTAAACAAATTTACACTTTTATGTGCATTTTGTATATTTTTTCAATACAAATTTACCTTATTGTACGTGCATTTTGTATATTAATTTTAATACAAATTTAATTATTCTATGTGTATTTTTGTATATGTATTTTTAAAAATATATGTTTTATTTTATGGGTATTTTGCATCTTTATTTTCATACAAAATTACATTATTTTATTGATATTCTGTGTATTTATTTTGATACGATTTTACATTATTCTATGTATATTTTGTATATCTATTTTATACAAATGTACGTTATTTTATGTGAATTTGTTTTCATTTCATACAAATTTACATTATTTTTTGTATTTTGTACATGTATTTAAATACAAATTTAACTAATTATGTGTATTTTGTATATCTATTTTCATACAAATTGAAATTTATTTTTTTGTTTTTTTGTATATATTTTTATTCAAATTTTCGTAATTTTATGTGTATTTTGTATATTTATTTTCCTACAAATATACGTTCTTTTATCGGAATTTTGTTTATTTATTTTGATTCGAATTTTCATTTTTTTAGGTGTATTTGATATATATATATTTTTATACTTATTTACATAATTTTATATGTATTTTGAATATATATTTTCATAGAAATTTACTCTATATGTTTATACAAAAAAACACAAAAATAATTTAAATTTGTATGAAAATAAATATACAAAATACACATAAAATTAGGTGAATTTGTATTGAAATACATATACAAAATACACTTAAAATAATGTAAATTTGAATGAAAATGTATAAACAAATACACTTAAAATAACGTTAATTTGTATAAAATATATATAAAAAATACATATTAAATAATGAAAATATGTAAAAAAAAATATATACAAAACACAAATAGTAAAATATAAAATCGTATCAAAATATATACACAGAATATTAATAAAATAATGTACATTTGTATGAAAACTAAGATGCAAAATACCTATAAAATAACGCATTTTTTATAAAATTATATATACCAAAATACACATAAAATATTTGAATTTGTATTAAAATAAATATACAAAATGCACATACAATAAGGTAAATTTGTATTGAAATGGATATGCAAAATACATATAAAACAATGTAAATTTGTTTCAAAATATATATACGAATACACATAAAATAACGTAGATTTCTGTAAATATATATATAAAAATACAAATAAAATTAAGTAAATACGAATCAAAAATGTATACAAAATACACATAAAATAATGTAAATTCGTATAAATATAAGTAAACAAAATACCAATAAGAGATACGAATACACATAAAATAACGTATATTTCTATAGAAATATATATACAAAATACACATGAAATGACGTAAATACGTATAAAAATATATATACACAATACACATTAAATAATGTAAATTCGCATCAAAATAAATAAACAAAATATCAATAAAAGAATGTGTATTTGTATAAAAATAGATATACAAAATACACATAAAATATTGTAAATTTGTATAAAACTCTATTCAAAAAATACACAAAAATAATTTAAATTTGTATAAAAATATATATACAAAATACACATAAAACTAGTTAAATTTCTATTGAAATACATATACAAAATACACATAAAATAATGTAAATTTGAATGAAAATATATAAAGAAATACACTTAAAATAACGTAAATTTGTATAAAATATATATATATAGAAAATACACATTAAATAATGTAAATATGTATAAAAAAATATATACAAAACACAAATAGAATAATGTAAAATAGTATCAAAATAAATACAGAGAATATTAATAAAATAATGTAAATTTGTATGAAAATAAAGATGCAAAATACCCATAAAAAAACGCATTTTTTATGAAAATGTATATACCAAAATACACATAAAATATTTAAATTTGTATTACAATAAATATACAAAATGCACATACAATAAGGTAAATTTGTATTGAAATAGATATGCAAAATACACATAAAACAATGTAAATTTGTTTCAAAATATATATACGAATACACATAAAATAACGTAGATTTCTATAAAAATATATATACAAAATACACATAAAATGAAGTAAATACATATAAGAAAATGTATACAAAATACACATAAAATAATGTAAATTCGTATCAAAATAAATAAACTAAATGCCAATAAAAGAATCTTTACTTGTATAAATATAAATATACAAAATACACATAAAATAACGTAAAATTGTATAAAACTTTATACAAAAATAAACAAAAATATTTAAATTTGTATGAAAATAGATATATAAAAGACACATAAAATAAGCTAAATTTGAATTGAAATAAATATAGAAAATACATAAAATAATGTAAATTTGTATCAAAATATATATTCAAATACACATATAATAACGTAAATTTGTATAAAAATATATAAACAAAATACACATTAAATAATATAAATACGTATAAAAGATATGTACGTAATGTAAATATTTATAAAATTAAAGATGCAAAATACCCATAAAATAACTCATATTTAAAAAAAAATATATACAAAAAAACACATTAAATAATTGAATTTGTGTTAAAATAAATATACAAAATACACATACAATAAGGTAGATTTTTATTGAAATAGATATGCAAAAAACACATAAAATAATGAATTTTTTTATCAAAATATATACGAATACACACAATAAAATTACGTAAATTTTTATGAAAATATATATACAAAATACACATAAAATAATGTAAATACATAGAAAAATATATATACAAAATACACATAAAATAATGTAAATTCATATCAAAATAAATAAAAAAATTTCCTCTAAAAGAATGTATATTTGTAGGAAAATATATATACAAAATACAAATAAAATAACAAAATACACAAAAATAATTTAAATTTGTTTGAAAATAGATATGCAAAATACACATGAAATTAAGCAAATTTTTATTGAAATACATATACAAAATACACATAAAATAATGTAAATTTGTATGAAAATATATAAACAAATACACATAAGATAACGTAAATTTCCATAAAATATATGTACAAAATATACATTAAATAATATAAATATGTCAGAAAATATATATACAAAATACACAGAATAACGTAAAATCGTATCAAAATAAATAAACAGACTATCAATAAAATAATGTAAATTTGTATGAAAATAAAGATGCAAAATACCCATATAAACATATTTGTTTAAAAATATATATACAAAAATACACATAAAATAATTAAATTTGTATCAAAATAAATATACAAAAGGCACATACAATAAAGAAAATTTGTATTGAAATAGATATGCGAAATACACATAAATAATGTAAATTTGTATCAAAATATATATACGAATGAAAATAAAATAGAGTAAATTTCTATGAAAATATATATTCAAAATACATATAAAATTATGTAAATAAGTATAAAAATATATATATCACATACACCTAAAATAATGAAAATTCGTATCAAAATAAATAAACAAAATTCCGATAAAAGAACGTATATTTGTAGGAAAATAAATATACAAAATACACATAAAATTACGAAAATTTGAATAAAAATATATACTAAAATACACAAAATTAATTTCGATTTGTATGAAAATAGATATACATAATACACATATAATTAGTTAAATTTGCATTTAAATACATGTACAAAATACACATGAAATAATGTAAATTTGTATGAAATGAAAACAAATTCACATAAAATAACGTTCATTTGTATGAAATATATATACAAAATATACATAGAATAATGTAAAATCGTATCAAAATAAATACACAGAATATCAATAAAATAATGTAAATTTGTATGAAAATAAAGATGCAAAATACTCATAAAATAAAGCAAATATATATACAAAATACACATTAAATAATGTAAATTCGCGTCAAAATAAATAAACAAAATATCAATAAAAGAATGTGTATTTGTATGAAAATAGATATACAAAATACACATAAAATAACCTAAATTTGTATCAAACTATATACAAAAATACACAAAAATATTATTTTAAATTTGTATGAAAATAAATATACAAAATACACATAAAATTAGGTAAATTTGTATTGAAATACATACAGAAAATACACATAAAATAATGTAAATTTGAATGAAAATACATAAACAAATACACTTAAAATAACGTAAATTTGTATAAAAAAATATGTACAAAACACAAATAGAATAATGTAAAATCGTATCAAAATAAATACACAGAATATTAATAAAATAATGTAAATTTGTATGAAAATAAAGGGGCAAAATACCCATAAAATAACGCGTTTTTTATTTATAAAAATATATATACCGAAATACACATAAAAAATTAAATTTGTATTAAAATAAATATATAAAAAACACATACAATAAGGTAAATTTGTATTGAAATAGATATGCAAAATACATAAAAAACAATGAAAATTTGTTTCAAAATATATATACGAATACACATAAAATAACGTAGATTTCTATTAAAATATATATACAAAATACACATAAAATGAAATAAATACGTATAAAAAAATGTATACAAAATACACATAAAATAATGTAAATTCGTATCAAAAAAAAAAAAAAATACCAATAAAAGAATGTGTATTTGTATAAATATAAATATACAAAATACACATAAAATAACGTAAATTTATATAAAACTATACACAAAAATACACAGAAGTATTTTAATTTGTATGAAAATAGATATACAAAATAAGGTAGATTCGTTTCAAATTCAATAAAAAAAATTCAGATAAAAGAACGTATATTTGTAGAAAAAATAAATATACAAAATACACATAAGATAACGAAAATTTGTATGAAAATATATAAAAAAATTAAACAAAAATAATTTCAATTTGTATGAAAATAAATATACAAAATACACATGTATTTTGTATATCTATTTTCAAACAAATATAATTACTTTTGTGTATTTTTGCATATAGTTTTATATAAATTTACGTTATTTTATTTGTATTTAGTATATTTATATTTATACAATACACATTCTTTTATTAGTATTTTCTTTATTTATTTTCATACGAGTTTACATTATTTTATGTGTATTTTGTATACCTTTTTTTATACGTATTTACTTCATTTGATGTGTATTTTGTATATTTATTTTCATAGAAATCTACGTTATTTTATGTGTATTCGTATATATATTTTGAAAAAAAATTACATGGTTTTATGTGTATTTTGCATATCTATTTCAATACAAATTTACCTTATTGTATGTGCATTTTGTATATTTATTTTAATACAAATTCAAATATTTTATGTGTGTCTTGGTATATATATTTTTATAAAAAATGCGTTATTTTATGGGTATTTTGCATCTTAATTTTCATACAAATTTACATTATTTTATTAATATTCTGTGTATTTATTTTATACGATTTTATATTATTCTATTTGTGTTTTGTATATATTTTTATACATATTTACATTATTTAATGTATTTTTTATATATTTTATACAAATTTACGTTATTTAAGTGTATTTGTTTATATATTTTCATTCAAATTTACATTATTTTATGTGTATTTTGTAAATGTATTTCAATACAAATTTACCTAATTTTATGTGTATTTTGTATATTTATTTTCATACAAAATAAAATTGTTTTTGTGTATTTTTGTATATAGTTTTATACAAATTTAGGTGATTTTATGTGTATATTGTATATCTATTTTCATACAAATACACATTTTTATTTTTGTTTACATCATTTGATGTGTATTTTGTATATATATTTCTATAGAAATCTACGTTGATTTATGAGTATTCTTAAATAGATTTTGAAATAAATTTACACTGTTTTATGTGTATTTTGCATATTTTTTCAATACAAATTTACCTTATTGTATATGCATTTTGTATATTATTTTTAATACAAATTTAATTATGCTATAAGTATTTTTGTATATGAATTTTTTTTATAAAAATATGCTTTATTTTATGGGTATTTTGCATTTTTATTTTCATACAAATTTATATTATTTTATTTATATTCTGTTTTTTTTTTAAACAATTTTACATTATTCTATGTGTATTTTGTATATCTTTTTTTATACGTATTTACTTAATTTTATGTGTATTTTGTATATATATTTTTATAGAAATCTACGTTATTTTATGTGTAATCGTATATATATTTTGAAACAAATTTACATTGTTTTATATGTATTTTTGCATATCTCTTTCAATACAAGTTTACCTTATTGTGTGTGCATTTTGTATATTTATTTCAATACAAATTTAAATATTTTATGTGTATTTTGGTATATATTTTTTTATAAGAAATGCGCTATTTGATGGGAATTTTGCTTCTTTATTTTCATACAAATTTACATTATTTTATTAATATTCGGTGTATTTATTTTGATGCGATTTCACATTATTCTATTTGTTTTTTGTATATATATTTTTTATACATATTTACATTATTTAATGTGTATCTTGCATATATATTTCATACAAATTTATTATCTATTATTTATTTTCATACAAATACACATTCTTTTCATGATATTTTGTTTATTTATTTTGACACGAATTTACCAAGATATGTATTTTGTATATATATTTTTAATACGTATTTACATAATTTCATGTGTATTTTGTATATATATTTCTATAGAAGTCTACGTTATTTTATGTGTATTCGTATATATATTTTGAAACAAATTTACTTTGTTTTATATGTATTTTTGAATATCTCTTTCAATACATATTTACCTTACTGTATATGCATTTTGTATATTTATTTCAATACAAATTTAAATATTTTATGTGTATTTTGTATATATATTTTTATAAAAAATGCGCTATTTTATGGGAATTTTGCATCTTTTTTTTCATACAAATTTACATTATTTTATTGATATTCTGTGTATTTATATTGATAGGATTTTACATTATTCTATTTCTTTTTGGTATATATTTTTTTATACACATTTACATTATTTAATGTGTATCTTACATATATATTTTATACAAATTTACGTTATTTTAAGTGTATTTGTTTATATATTTTCATTCAAATTTACATTATTTTATGTTTATTTTGTATATGTATTTCAATACAAATTTACCTAATTTTATGAGTATTTTGTATATTTCTTTTCATACAAATTTTAAATATTTTTGTGTATTTTTGTATATAGTTTTATACAAATTTAGGTTATTTTATGTACGCATTTACATTATTTAATGTGTGTTTTGTATATATATTTTTATGCAAATTTACTTTATTTTATGTGCATTTTTGTACATATATTTTTTTAGAAATTTGCGTTATTTTATGTGTATTTGTATATGTTTTCTCATACAAATTGACATTATTTTATTGCTATTTTGTTTATTTATTTTGATACGGATGAAAATAGATATACAAAATATACATGAAATAAACTAAATTTGTATTGAAATATATATACAAAATACATAAAATAATGTAAATTTGAATCAAAATATTTTAACAGATGCGTATAAAATAACGTAAATTTGTTTTAAAATATACAAAATACACATTAAATAATGTAAATATGTATAAAAATATATACAAAACACAAATAGAATAATGTAAAATCGTATCAAAATAAATACACAGAATATTAATAAAACAATGTAAATTTGTATGAAAATAAAGATGCAAAATACCCATTAAATAAAGCATTTTTTATAAAAATATATTTACCAAAATACACATGAAAAAATTAATTTGTATTAAAATAAATATTCAAAATACACATACAATAAGGTAAATCTGTATTGAAATAGATATGCAAAATACATATAAAACAATGTAAATTTGTTTCAAAATATATATACGAATACACATAAAATAACGTAGATTTGTAAAAAAATATATATACAAAATACACATAAAATGAAGTAAATACGTATAAGAAAATGTATACAAAATACACATAAAATAATGTAAATTCGTATCAAAATAAATAAACAAAATACCAATAAGAGAATGTGTATTTGTATAAATATAAATATACAAAATACACATAAAATAACGTAAATTTGTATAAAGCTATATACAAAAATACAAAGAAGTAATTAAATTCGTATGAAAACAGAAATATACAAAATACAGATAAAATAAGCCAAATTTGAATTGAAATGTATATACAAAATACATAAAATAATGTAAATTTGTATCAAAATATTTATAAAAATACACATAATAACGTAAATTTGTTTAAAAATATATAAACAAAATACAGATTAAGTAATGTAAATACGTATTAAAAATATGTACAAAATACACATGTAATCATGTAATTCGTATCAAACTAAATAAACAATATTTCAATAAAATAATGTAAATTTGTATGAGAAAACATATACAAATACATATAAAATAACGCTAATTTCTATAAAAATATATGTCCAAAAATGAACGTTAAATAAAGTAACTTTGGATAAAAATACACATAAAATTATGTTAATTTGTATTGAAATACATATATAAAATACACATAAAATAATGAAAATTTGAAAGAAAATATATAAACAAATATACATATAATAACGTAACTTTGTATGAAATATATATTCAAAATACACATTAAATAATGTAAATATGTATAAAAAAATATATACAAAACACAAATAGAATAATGTAAAATCGTATCAAAATATATATACAGAATATTAATAAAATAATGTAAATTTGTATGAAAATTAAGATGCAAGTACCTATAAAATAACGCATTTTTTATAAAATTATTGATACCAAAATACACATAAAATATTTGAATTTGTATTAAAATAAATATACAAAATGCACATACAATAAGGTAAATTTGTATTGAAATAGATATGCAAAATACATATAAAATAATGTAACTTTGATTCAAAACATATATACGAATACACATAAAATAACGTAGATTTCTATAAAAATACATATACAAAATACACATAATATTAAGTAAATACGAATAAAAAAATGTATACAAAATACACATAAAATAATGTAAATTCGTATAAATGTAAATAAACAATATACCAATAAAAGAATGTGTATTTGTATAAATATAAATATACAAAATGCACATAAAATAACGTAAATTTATATAAAACTATATACATAAAATAACGCAAATTTCTATAAAAATATATGTACAAAAATGAACATAAAATAAATTTGCATAAAAATATATATACAAAACACATTTCAGATAATGTAAATGAGTATAAAAATATGTATACAAAATACCTATGAAATAATCTAAATTCGTATCGATTTAAATTAACAAAATACCAATAAAATAATGTAATTTTGAATGAAAATATATATACAAAATACACATAAAATAACCTAAATACAAATACAAATATACACATAAAATAATTTAAAATTGAATGAAATAAATATACAAAATAAACATAAAATAAGGTAACCTAAAGATAACCTAAGATAACCTAAATAAAAATACAAAAATACACATTAAATAATTTAAAATTGAATGAAATAAATATACAAAATAAAAATAAAATAAGGTAAATTTGTAATAAAATATATGTAAGAATACACATAAAATAATATAAATTTGTATGAAAATATATATGCAAAGACACATAAAATAACATGAATTTGTATAAAATTTGTTTCAAAATATATACGAATACATAGAATAAAATAACGTAATTTTTTATGAAAACGTATATATAAAATACACATAAAATAATTTAAATACGTAGAAAAATATATATACAAAATACACATAAAATAATGTAAATTCGTAAAAAATTAAATACACCAAATTCCAATAAAAGAATGTATATTTGTAGGAAAATATATATTCAAAAAACAAATAAAATAACTAAAATTTGTGTAAAAATATATACAAAAATACACATAAATAATTTAAATTTGTTTGAAAATAGATATGCAAAATACACATAAAGTTAGGCAAATTTGTATTGAAATATAAAAACAAAACTCGCAAAAAATAATGTAAATTTGTATGAAAATATATAAACAAATACATATAAAATAACGTAAATTTGGATAACATATATATACAAAATATACATTAAATATTTTAAATATGTATAAAAATATATTATATTATATATATTTTTATTGATATTTGCGTTATTTATGTGTATTTTGTATATGTTTTCTCATAGAAATTTACATTTTTTTATTGGTATTTTGTCTATTTATTTTGATAGGAATTACATGATTATTTGTGTATTTTGAACATTTTTTTATACGTATCTACATTATTTAATGTGTGTTTTGTTTTTATACAAATTTACGTTATTATATGTGTATTTGTATAAGTATTTTGATACAAATTTACATTATTTTATGTATTTTGTATTTATATTTCAATTCAAATTTAGCTTATTTTATGTGTATTTTGTATATCTATTTATTTTAATACAAAATCAAATATTTTATGTTTTTTCGTATATATATTTTTATAAAAAATGCGTTATTTTATGGGTATTTTGCATCTTAATTTTCATACAAATTTACATTATTTTATGAATATTTTCTGTATTTATTTTGATACGATTTTACATTATTTTATTTGTGTTTTGTATATATTTTTTTATACATATTTACATTATTTAATGTGTTTTTTGTATATATATTTGATACATATTTACGTTATTTTAAGTTATTTTATGTGTATTTGTTTATATATTTTGACACAAATTTACAATATTTCATGGGTATTTTGTATATATATTTCAAAAGAAATTTACCTAGTTTTATGTGTATTTTGAATATCTATTTTCATACAAACTCAAATTATTTTTATGTATTTTTGTATATATTTCAATACAAATTTTAGTTATGTTATGTGTATTTTGTAAATCTATTTTCATTCAAATATTTTATTGGTATTTTGTTGATTTATATTGATTCGAATTTACATTATTTTATATGTACTTTGTATATATATTTTTATACGCATTTACATTATTTAATATTTATTTTGAATATATAATTTTATACAAATTCATGGTATTTTATGTGTATTTGTATATATATTTTCATATAAATTTACATTATTTTATGTGTATTTTGTACATATATTTCATTACAAATTTACCTTATTTTATGTTTATTTGTATGTGTATTTTGTACATTTATATTTATACAAATACACATTCTTTTATTGGTATTTTGTTTATTTATTTTGTTTCGAATTTACATTATTTTATGTGTATTTTGTTTACATTTTTTTTACACGTATTTACTTAATTTTATGTGTATTTTGTATATATATTTTTATAGAAATCTACGTTATTTTATGTGTATTCGTATATATATTTTGAAACAAATTTACATTGTTTTATATGTATTTTTGCATATCTCTTTCAATAGAAGTTTACCTTATTGTATGTGCATTTTGTATATTTATTTCAATACAAATTTAAATATTTTATGTGTATTTTGGTATATATATTTTTATAAGAAATGCGCTATTTGATGGGAATTTTGCATCTTTATTTTCATACAAATTTACATTATTTTATTAATATTCGGTGTATTTATTTTGATACAATTTTACATTATTCTAATTGTTTTTTGTATAAATATTTTTGTGTATTTTTGTATATAGTTTTTATACAAATTTAGGTTATTTTATGTACTCATTTAACACAAAATAACGAACATTTCTATAAAAATATATACAAAATACACATAAAATGAAGTAAATACGTATAAAAAAATGAATACAAAATACACATAAAAATCGTATCAAAATAAGTAAACTAAATACCAGTAAAAGAATGTGTATTTGTATCAATATAAATATACAAAATACACATAAAATATCGTAAATTTGTATAAAACTATATACAAAAATACACAGAAGTAATTAAATTTGTATGAAAATATATATACAAAATACAGCTAAAATAAGCTAAATTTGAATTGAAATGTACATACAAAATACATAAAATAATGTAAATCTGTATCAAAATATTTATACAAATACATATAATAACGTAGATTTGTTTAAAAAATATATAAACAAAATACACATTAAGTAATGTAAATACGTATAAAAAATATGTACAAAATACACATATAATCATGTAATTCGTATCAAAATAAATAAACAAAATAGCAATAAAATAATGTAAATTTGTATGAGAAAACATATACAAATAACGCAAATTTCTATAAAAATATATGTACAAAAAAGCACATAAAATAAAGTAAATTTGCATAAAAATATATATACAAAACACACACTAAATAATGTAAATGCGTACATAAAATAACCTAAATTTGTATAAAACTATATACAAAAATACAGAAAAATAATTTAAATTTGTTTGAAAAGAAATATACAAAATACACATAAAATTAGGTAAATTTGTATTGAAATACATATACAAAATACACATCAAATAATGTAAATTTGAATGAAAATATATAAACAAATACACTTAAAATAACGTAAATTTGTATAAAATATATATGCAAGATACACATTAAATAATGTAAATGTGTATAAAAAAATATATACAAAAAACAAATAGAATAATGTAAAATCGTATCAAAATAAATACACAGAATATCAATAAAATAATGGAAATTTGTATGAAAATAAAGATGCAAAATTCCCAGAAATTATCGCATTTTTTATAAAAATATATATACCAAAATACACATAAAATATTTAAATTTGTATTGAAATAAATATACAAAATGCATATACAGTAAGGTAAATTTGTATTGAAAGAGATATTCAAAAATACATATAAAACAATGTAAATTTGTTTCAAAATATATATACGAATGCACATAAAATAAAGTAGATTTCTATAGAAATATATATACAAAATACATATGAAATTATGTGAATACGTATAAAAATATATATACAAAATACATATCAAATAATGTAAATTCGTGTCAAAATAAATAAACAAAATATCATGAAAAGAATGTGTATTTGTATGAAAATAAATAATAGATGCAAGATACACATTAAATAATGTAAATATGTATATAAAATAATATATACAAAAAACAAATAGAATAATGTGAAATCGTATCAAAATAAATACACCGAATATTAATAAAATAATGTAAATTTGTATGAAAATAAAGATGCAAAATTCCCATCAAATAGCGCATTTCTTATAAAAATATATATATACCAAAATACACATAAAATATTTAAATTTGTATTGAAATAAATATACAAAATGCACATACAATAAGGTAAACTTGTATTGAAAGAGATATGCAAAAATACATATAAAACAATGTAAATTTGTTTCAAAATATATATATACGAATACACATAAAATAACGTAGATTTCTATAAAAATATATATACAAAATACACATAAAATTAAGTAAATACGTATAAAAATAGATATACAAAATACACATAGAATAATGTAAAATTGTTTAAAAAAAATAAACAGAATATAAATAAAATAATGTAAATTTGTATGAAAATAAAAATGCAAAATACCCATAAAATAAAGCATATTTTTATAAAAATACATATACAAAAATACACATAGCATAATTAAATTTGTATTAAAATTAATATACAAAATGCATATACAATAAGGTAAATTTGTATTGAAAAAATAAGCAAAATACACATAAAACAGTGTAAATTTATTTCAAAATCTATATACGAATACTCATAAATCAACGTAGATTTCTATAGAAATATATATACAAAATACACATCAAATGATGTAAACACGTATAAAAATATATATATATAAAATACACATTAAATAATGTAAATTCGCGTCAAAATAAATAAACAAAATATCAATAAAAGAATGTGTATTTGTATGAAAATAGATATACAATATACACATAAAATCACCTAAATTTGTATAAAACTATATACAAAAATACACAAAAATAATTTTAATTTGTATGAAAATAAATATACAAAATACACATAGAATTAGGTAAATTTGTATTGATATACATTTACAAAATACACATAAAATAATGTAAATTTGAATGAAAATATATAAACAAATACACTTAAAATAACGTAAATTTGTATAAAATATATAAAAAATACACATTAAATAATGTAAATATGTATAAAAAATATATACAAAACACAAATAGAATAATATAAAATCGTATCAAAATAAATACACAGAATATTAATAAAATAATGTAAATTTGTATGAAAATTAAGATGCAAAATACCCATAAAATAACGCATTTTTTATAAAAAAAATTTATACCAAGACACACATAAAATATTTGAATTTGTATTAAAATAAATATACAAAATGCACAATGAAAATAAAGAGGCAAAATACCCATAAAATAACGCATTTTTTTTTATTTATAAAAATATATATACCAAAATACACATAAAAAAATTAAATTTGAATTAAAATAAATATATAAAAAACACATACAATAAAGTAAATTTGTATTGAAATAGATATGCAAAATACATATAAAACCATGTAAATTTTTTTCAAAATATATATACGAATACACATAAAATAACGTAGATTTCTATGAAAATAAATATACAAAATACACATCAAATGAAGTAAATACGTATAAAAAAAGGTATACAAAATACACATAAAATAATGTTATCTCGTATCAAATAAATAAACAAAATACTAATAAAGAATGTGTATTGTATAAATATAAATATACATATAAATAAAATAACGTAAATTTATATAAAACTATATGCAAAAATACACAAAAGTAATTAAATTTGTGTGAAAATAGATATACAAAATACATGTGTATTTTGTATATTTATTTTCATACAAATTGAAATTATTTTTGTTTATTTTTTTATATATTTTCATACAAATTTTCGTTATTTTATGATTATTTTGTATATTTATTTTTTCTACAAATATACGTTCTTTTATCTGAATTTTGTTTATTGAATTTGAAACGAATTGACCTTATTTTGTATATCTATTTTCATACAAATTAAAATACTTCTGTGTATTTTTGTATATAGTTTTATATAAATTTACGTTATTTTATGTGTATTTTGTATATTTATATTTAAACAAATACACATTCTTTTATTGGTATTTTGTATATTTATTTTAATACGAATTTACATTATTTTATTTGTATTTTGTATACATTTTTTTATACGTATTTACTTCATTTTATGTGTATTTTGTATATATATTTTTATAGAAATCTCCGTTATTTTATGTGTATTCGTATATATATTTTGAAACAAATTTACATTGTTTTATATGTATTTTGCATATCTATTTCAATACAAATTTACCTTATTGTATGTGTTTTTTATATATTTATTTTAATTCAAATTTAATTTTTTTATGTGTATTTTGGTATATATATTTTTATAAATAAAAAAAAATGCGTTATTTTATGGGTATTTTGCCTCTTTATTTTCATACAAATTTACATTATTTTATTAATATTCTGTGTATTTATTTTGATACGATTTTACATTATTCTATTTGTTTTTTGTATATATTTTTCTATACAAATTTACGTTATTTTAAGTGTATTTGTTTATGTCTTTTCATTCAAATTCACATTATTTTATGTGTATTTTGTATATGTATTTCAATACAAATTTACCTAATTTTATGTGTATTTTGTATATTTATTTTCATACAAATTTAAATTATTTTTGTGTATTTTTGTATATAGTTTTATACAAATTTAGGTTATTTTATGAGTATTTTGTATATCTATTTTCATACAAATACACATTCTTTTATTGATATTTTGTTTATTTATTTTGACGAGAATTTAAATTATTTAATGTGTATTTTGTATATATATATTTTTATACGTATTTACATCATTTCATGTGTATTTTGTATATATATTTCTATAGAAATCTACGTTATTTTATGTGTATTCGTATATAGATTTTTAAACAAATTTACACTTTTATGTGCATTTTGTATATTTTTTCAATACAAATTTACCTTATTGTACGTGCATTTTGTATATTAATTTTAATACAAATTTAATTATTCTATGTGTATTTTTGTATATGTATTTTTAAAAAAATATGTTTTATTTTATGGGTATTTTGCATCTTTATTTTCATACAAAATTACATTATTTTATTGATATTCTGTGTATTTATTTTGATACGATTTTACATTATTCTATGTATATTTTGTATATCTATTTTATACAAATGTACGTTATTTTATGAGATTTGTTTTCATTTCATACAAATTTACATTATTTTATGTGTATTTTGTACATGTATTTAAATACAAATTTAACTAATTATATGTATATTTTGTATATCTATTTTCATACAAATTGAAATTTATTTTTTTGTATATATTTTTATTCAAATTTTCGTAATTTTATGTGTATTTTGTATATTTATTTTCCTACAAATATACGTTCTTTTATCGGAATTTTGTTTATTTATTTTGATACGAATTTTCATTTTTTTAGGTGTATTTGATATATATATTTTTATACTTATTTACATAATTTTATATGTATTTTGAATATATATTTTCATAGAAATTTACTCTATATGTTTATACAAAAAAACACAAAAATAATTTAAATTTGTATGAAAATAAATATACAAAATACACATAAAATTAGGTAAATTTGTATTGAAATACATATACAAAATACACTTAAAATAATGTAAATTTGAATGAAAATATATAAACAAATACACTTAAAATAACGTTAATTTGTATAAGATATATATAAAAAATACACATTAAATAATGAAAATATGTATAAAAAAATATATACCAAACACAAATAGTATAATATAAAATCGTATCAAAATATATACACAGAATATTAATAAAATAATGTACATTTGTATGAAAACTAAGATGCAAAATACCTATAAAATAACGCATTTTTTATAAAATTATATATACCAAAATACACATAAAATATTTGAATTTGTATTAAAATAAATATACAAAATGAAAATACAATAAGGTAAATTTGTATTGAAATAGATATGCAAAATACATATAAAACAATGTAAATTTGTTTCAAAATATATATACGAATACACATAAAATAACGTAGATTTCTATAAATATATATACACAAAATACAAATAAAATTAAGTAAATACGAATCAAAAATGTATACAAAATACACATAAAATAATGTAAATTCGTATAAATATAAATAAACAAAATACCAATAAGAGAGTGTGTATTTGTATAAATATAAATATACAAAATGCACATAAAATAACGTAAATTTGTATAAAACTATATACAAAAATACACAGAAGTAATTAAATTTGTATGAAAATAGATATACAAAATACACACAAAATAAGCTAAATTTGAATTAAAATATATATACAAAATACATGAAATAAAGTAAATTCGTTTCAAAATATTTTTAACAAATACACATATAATAACGTAAATTTGTAAAAAAATATATAAACAAAATACACATTAAGTAATGTAAATACGTATAAAAAAAATATTTACAAAATACACAAATAATAAAGTCATTCGTATCAAAATAAATAAACAAAAAACTAATTAAATAATGTAAATTTGTATGAGAAAACATATACAAAATACACATAAAATAAAGTTTTAAGTTTCAATAAAAATATATGTACAAAAATGCACATAAAATTAGTTTGCATAAAAAAAATATATACAAAACACACATTAGATAATGTAAATGAGTATAAAAATATGTATACAAAATACCTATGAAATAATCTAAATTCGTATTTTTGGATTTTTGGAAATTTCCATTATTTTATGTGTATTTTGTATATGTATTTCAATACAAATTTACCTAATTTTATATGTTTTTTGTATATTTATTTTTATACAAGTTTAAATTATTTTTGTGTATTTTTGTTTATAGTTTTATACAAATTTAGGTTATTTTATGTGTATTTTGTATATCTATTTTCATACAAATAAACATTCTTTTCATGATATTTTGTTTATTTATTTTGACACGAATTAACTTTATTTAATGTGTATTTTGTATATATATTTTTATACGTATTTACATTATTTGAAGGGTATTTTCTATATATATTTCTATAGAAATCTGCGTTATTTTATGTGTATTCGTATATATATTTTGAAACAAATTTACATTGTTTTATGTGTATTTTGCATATTTTTTCAATACAAATTTACCTTATTGTATGTGCATTTTGTATATTAATTTTAATACAAATTTGATTAATCTATGTGTATTTTTGTATATGTATTTTTATAAAAATATGCTTTATTTTATGGGTATTTTGCATCTTTATTTTCATACAAATTTACATTATTTTATTGATATTCTGTGTATTTATTTTGATATGATTTTACATTATTCTATGTGTATTTTGTATATATATTTTATATAAAATGTATTTGTTTTCATTACATAAAAATCTACATTATTTTATGTGTTTTTTGTACATGTATTTAAATACAAATTTAACTAGTTATATGTGTATTTTGTATATCTATTTTGTATGTATATTTTCATAGAAATTTAATCTATTTTATGAGTATTCGTATATATATTTTGATACAAATTTACATTATTAATGTGTATTTTGCATATCTATTTCAATACAAATTTACTTTATTGTACGTGCATTTTGTATATTTATTTTAATACAAATTTAATTATTTTATATGTATTTTTGTATATATATTTTTATGCAAATATGCGTTATTATATGGATATTTTGCATCTTTATTTTCATACAAATTTACATTATTTCATTGATATTCTCTTTATTTATTTTGATACGATTTAACATTATTCTATGTGTTTTTTGTATATATTTTTTTATACATATTTACATTATTTAATGTTCATTTTGTATATATATTTTATCCAAATTTACATTATTTTATGTGTATTTGTTTATATATTTTCATACATATTTACATTATTTTATGTGTTTTTTGTATATATATTTTTCTACGTATTTAAATTATTTTATGTGTATTTTGTATATACATTTTCATTAAAAAATTACGTTATTTTATTGTGTGTAGAAGTATATATTTTGATACAAATTTTATACAAATTCATGTTATTTAATGTGTATTTGTATATATATTTTCATACAAATTTATATTATTTTATGTGTATTTTTTCATATATTTCATTACAAATTTACCTTATTTTATGTTTATTTTGTATATTTATTTCATTCAATTTTAAATTATTTTATGTGTATATTTGTATTTGTATTTAGGTTATTTTATGTGTATTTTGTATATATATTTTCATCCAAAATTACATTATTTTATTGGTATTTCTTAATTTAATTAGATACGAATTTAGATTATTTCATAGGTATTTTGTATACATATTTTTATACTCATTTACATTATCTAATGTGTGTTTTGTATATATATTTTTATGCAAATTTATTTAATGTTCATTTTTGTACATATATTTTTATAGAAATTTGCGTTATTTTATGTATATAGTTTTATATAAATTTACGTTATTTTATGTGCATTTTGTATATTTATATTTATACAAATACACTTTCTTTTATTGGTATATTGTTTATTTACATTTATACGAATTTACATTATTTTATGTGTATTTTGTATACATTTTTTATACGTATTTACTTAATTTTATGTGTATTTTGTATATGTATTTTTATAGAAATCTACGTTATTTTATGTGTATTCGTATATATATTTTGAAACAAATTTACATTATTTTATATGTATTTTGCATATCTATTTCAAACAAATTTACCTTATTGTATGTGCATTTTGTATATTTATTTTAATACAAGTTCAAATAATTTATGTGTATTTTGGTATCAATAATTTTATAAAAAATGCGTTATTTTATAGGTATTTTGCATCTTAATTTTCATACAAATTTACATTATTTTATTAATAATCTGTGTATATATTTTGATACGATTTTACATTATTCTATTTGTGTTTTGTATATATTTTTTATACATATTTACATTATTTAATGTGTATTTTGTATATATATTTCATACAAATTTACGTTATTATATGTGTATTTGTTTATATATTTTCTTTCAAATTTACATTATTTTATGTGTATTTTGTATATGTATTTCAATACAAATTAACCTAATTTTATGTGTATTTTGTATATTTCTTTTCAAACAAATTTAAATTATTTTTGTGTATTTTTGTATATAGTTTTATACAAATTTAGGTTATTTTACGTACGCATTTACATTATTATATATATTTTTATCCAAAGTTACTTAATTTTACGTTCATTTTTGGACATTTATTTTTATAGAAATTAGCGTTATTTTATATGTATTTGTATATGTTTTCTCATACAAATTTACATTATTTTATTAATATTTTGTTTATTTAGTTTGATACGAATTACATGATTATATGTGTATTTTGTACATATTTTTTATATGTATTTACATTGCTTAATGTGTATTTTGTTTATATATTTTCAAACAAATTTACGTTATTATATGTATTTTTATAAATATTTTGATACAAATTTACATTATTTTATGTATTTTGTATATACATTTCAATTCAAATTTAGCTTATTTTATCTGTATTTTGTATATCTATTTTCATACGAATTTAATTACTTCTGTGTATTTTTGTATACAGTTTTATACAAATTTACGTTATTTTATGTGTATTTTGTATATTTATATTTATACAAATACACATTCTTTTATTGGTATTTTGTTTATTTATTTTGATACGAATTTACATTATTTTATGTGTATTTTGTATACATTTTCTTATACGTATTTACTTCATTTTATGTGTATTTTGTATATATATTTTTATACAAATCTACGTTATTTTATATGTATTCGTATATATTTTGAAGCAAATTTACATTGTTTTATATGTATTTTGCATATCTATTTCATACAGATTTACCTTATTGTATGTGTATTTTGTATATTTATTTTAATACAAATTCATTTTTTCATGTGTATTTTGGTATATATATTTTTATAAAAAATGCGTTATTTAATGGGTATTTTGCATCTTTATTTTCATACAAATTTACATTGTTTTATTAATATTCTGTGTATTTATTTTGATACGATTTTACATTATTCTATATGTTTTTGTATATATTTTTTTATACATATTTAGATTATTTAATGTGTATTTTGTATATTTTAAAACAAATTTACGTTATTTTATGCGCATCTGTTAAAATATTTTGATACAAATTTACATTATTTTATGTATTTTGTATATATATTTCAATACAAATTTAGTTTATTTTATGTATATTTTGTATATCTATTTTCATTCGTATCAAAATAAATAAACAAAATAGCAATAAAATAATGTAAATTTGTATGAGAAAACATATACAAATACACATTAACGCAAATTTCTAAAAACATATGTACAAAAATGCACATAAAATAAAGTAAATTTGCATAAAAATATATATACAAAACACACATTAAATAATGTAAATGCGTACATAAAATAACCTAAATTTGTATAAAACTATATACAAAAATACACAAAAATATTTAAAATTTGTATGAAAAGAAATATACAAAATACACATAAAATTAGGTAAATTTGTATTGAAATACATATACAAAATACACATAAAATAATGTAAATTTGAATGAAAATATATAAACAAATACACTTAAAATAACGTAAATTTGTATAAAATATATATGCAAGATACACATTAAATAATGTAAATGTGTATAAAAAATATATACAAAAAAGAAATAGAATAATGTAAAATCCTATCAATATAAATACACAGAATATCAATAAAATAATGTAAATTTGTATGAAAAGAAAGATGCAAAATTCCCATAAAATAGCGCATTTTTTATAAAAATATATATACCAAAATACACATAAAATATTTAAATTTGTATTGAAATAAATATACAAAATGCATATACAGTAAGGTAAATATGTATTGAAAGAGATATTCAAAAATACATATAAAACAAAGTAAATTTGTTTCAAATATATATACGAATACACATAAAATAACGTAGATTTCTATGAAAATATATATACAAAATACACATGAAATTATGTAAATACGTATAAAAAATATATACAAAATACACATATCAATATAAATTCGTGTCAAAATAAATAAACAAAATATCATAAAAGAATGTGTATTGTATGAAAATAAATAATAATAAATAATAAATTTGTATGAAATATATATGCAAGATACACATTAAATAATGTAAATATGTATAAAAATATATATACAAAAAACAAATAGAATAATGTGAAATCGTATCAAAATATCTATTTTCATATTAATTAAAATAATGTAAATTTGTATGAAAATAAAGATAAATTTACTATCAAATGTGCATTCTTATATATATTTAAACAAATATACATATACATATATTTAAATTTATATTGAAATAAATATACAAAATACACATACAATAAGGTAAACTTGTATTGAAAGAGATATGCAAAATACATATAAAATAATTTAAATTTGTTTCAAAATATATATACGAATACACATAAAATAACGTCGATTTCTATAAAAATATATATACAAAATACACATAAAATTAAGTAAATACGTATAAAAAAATGAATACAAAATACACATAGAATAATGTAAAATTGTTCAAAATAAATAAACAAAATATAAATAAAATAATGTAAATTTGTATGGAAATAAAGATGCAAAATAACCATAAAATAAAGCATATTTGTATAAAACTATATACAAAAATACACATAGCATAATTAAATTTGTATTAAAATTAATATACAAAATACATATACAATAAGGTAAATTTGTATTGAAAACATACAAAATACATAAAACAGTGTATATTTATTTCAAAATATTTATACGAATACATAAATCAACGTAGATTTCTTTAGAAATATATATACAAAATACACATCAAATGATGTAAATACGTATAAAAATATATATAAAATAAACAGATAATAATGTAAATTCGCGTCAAAATAAATAAACAAAATATCAATAAAAGAATGTGTATTTGTATGAAAATAGATATACAATATAACGCAAATTTCTATTAAAATATGTACAAAAAAAATAAAATAAAATAAAAAAATTTGCAAATATATAATATACACAACAAAACACAAAAAAAAGTACATAAAATCACTTAAATTTTTATAAAACTATATACAAAAATACACAAAAAAAAAAATTTAATTTGTATGAAAATAAATATACAAAATACACATAAAATTAGGTAAATTTGTATTGAAATACATTTACAAAATACACATCAAATAATGTAAATTTGAATTAAAGTATATAAACAAATACACTTAAAATAACGTAAATTTGTATAAAATATATACAAAATACACATTAAATAATGCAAATATGTCTAAAAAAAATATATACAAAACACAAATAGAATAATCTAAAATCGTATCAAAATAAATACACAGAATATTAATAAAATAATGTAAATTTGTATGAAAATTAGGATGCAAAATACCCATAAAATAACGGATTTTTTATCAAAATATATATACCAAAACACACATAAAATATTTAAGTTTGTATAAAAATAAATATACAAAATGCACATACAATAAGGTAAATTTGCATTGAAATAGATATGCAAAATACATATAAAACAATGTAAATTTGTTTCACAATATATATACGAATACACATAAAATAACGTAGATTTCTATAGAAAAATATATACAAAATACATATGAAATTATGTAAATAGGTATATAAATATATATACAAAATACATATTAAGTAATGTAAATTCGTATCAAAATAAATAAACATAATATCATGAAAAGAATGTGTATTTGTATGAAAATAAATAATAGATAATAAATTTGAATGAAATATATATGCAAGATACACATTAAATAATGTAAATATGTATAAAAATGTATATACAAAAAAGAAATAGAATAATTTAACATCGTATCAAAATAAATACACCGAATATTAATAAAATAATGTAAATTTGTATGAAAATAAAGATGCAAAATTCCCATAAAATAGCGCATTTCTTATAAAAATATATATACAAAATACACATAAAATATTTAAATTTGCATTGAAATAAATATACAAAATGCACATACAATAAGGTAAATTTGTATTGAAAGAGATATGCAAAAATACATATAAAACAATGTAAATTTGTTTCAAAATATATATACGAATACAAATAAAAAAACGTAGATTTCTATAAAAATATATATACAAAATACACATAAAATTAAGTAAATACGTATAAAAAATGTATAAAAAATACGCATAAAATAATGTAAATTCGAATTAAAATAAATAAACAAAATACCAATAAAAGAATGTGTATTTGGATAAATAAAAATATACAAAATACACATACAAAATAAACATAAAATAAGGTAGATTTGTAATAAAATATATGTACAAAATACACATACAATAATGTAAATTTATATGAAAATATATATACAAATACACATAAAATACTATGAATTTGTATAAAAATATATATTCAAAATAAATATTAAATAATGTAAGAGCGTATAAAAATATATATACAAAGTACATATAAAATGAAAATTAAGATGCAAAATACCTATAAAATAACGCATTTTTTATAAAATTATTGATACCAAAATACACATAAAATATTTGAACTTGTATTAAAATAAATATACAAAATGCACATACAATAAGGTAAATTTGTATTGAAATAGATATGCAAAATACATATAAAATAATGTAAATTTGTTTCAAAATATATATATACGAATACACATAAAATAACGTAGATTTCTATAAAAATACATATACAAAATACACATAAAATTAGGTAAATACGTATAAAAAATTGTTTACAAAATACACATAAAATAATGTAAATTCGTATAAATGTAAATAAACAATATACCAATAAAAGAATGTGTATTTGTATAAATATAAATATACAAAATGCACATAAAATAACGTAAATTTATATAAAACTATATACATAAAATAACGCAAATTTCTATAAAAATATATGTACAAAAATGAACATTAAAAAAATTTGCTTATAATATATATACAAAACACATATTAGATAATGTAAATGAGTATAAAAATATGTTACAAAATACCTATGAAATAATCTAAATTCGCAACGAATTAAATTAAGAAAAACCAATAAAATAATGTAATTTTGGATGAAAATATATATACAAAATACACATAAAATAACCTAAATACAAATACAAATTTACACATAAAATAATTTAAAATTGAATGGAATAAATATACAAAATAAACATAAAATAAGGTAAATTTGTAAAGAAATATATGAAAAAAAAAACATAAAATAATATAAATTTGTATGAAAAGACATATTCAAATACACATTAAATAACATGAATTTGTATAAAATTTGTATCAAAATATATACTTATACACACAATAAAATAACGTAATTTTTTTTTGAAAATGTATATACAAAATACACATAAAATAATTTAAATACGTAGAAAAATATATATAAAAAACACATAAAATAATGTAAATATGTATGAAAATATATAAACAAATACACATAAAATAATGTAAATTTGGATAAAATATATATACAAAATGAACATTAAATAATGTAAATATGTATAAAAAAATATATACAAAAAACACATAGAATAATGTTAAATCGTATCAAAATAAATAAAGAGAATATCAATAAAATAATGTAAATTTGTATGAAAATAAAGATGCAAAATATCCATATAATAACGCATATTTGCATAGAAATATATATACAAAAATACATATAAAATAATTAAATTTGTATTAAAATAAATATACAAAATGCACGTACAATAAAGTAAATTTGTATTGAAATAGATATGCAAAATACACATTAATAATGTAAATTTGTATCAAAATATATATACGAATACTCATAAAATAGAGTAAATTTCTATGAAAATATACATACAAAATAGATATACAAAATACACATATAACTAGTTAAATTTGTATTTAAATACATGTACAAAAAACACATAAAATAATGTAGATTTGTATGAAATGAAAACAAATACATTTTATATAAAATATATATACAAAATACACATAGAATAATGTAAAATCATATCAAAATAAATACACAGAATATCAATAAAAGGATGTAAATTTGTATGAAAATAAAGATGCTAAATACCCATAAAATTATGCATATTTTTATAAAAATACATATACAAAAATACACATAGATTAATCAAATTTATATTAAAATTAATATACAAAATGCACATACAATAAGGTGAATTTGTATTGAAAAAATATGCAAAATACACATAAAACAATGTAAATTTGTTTTAAAATATATATACGAATACACATAAAATAACGCAGATTTCTATAGAAATATATATAGAAAATACACTTGAAATAATGTAAATACGTATAAAAATATATATACAAAATACACATTACATAATGTTAATTCGTGTCAAAATAAATAAATAAAATATCATGAAAAGAATGTGTATTTGTATGAAAATAGATATACAAAATACACATAAAATAACCTAAATTTGTATAAAACTATAAACAAAAATACACAAAAATAATTTAAACTTGTATGAAAATAAATTTACAAAAAACATATAAAATTAGGTAAATTTGTATTGAAATACATATACAAAATACACATAAAATAATGTAAATTTGAATGAAAATATATAAACATATAGACTTAAACTAACGTATATTTGTATCAAATATATATACAAAAAACACATTAAATAATGTAAATATGTATAAAAAAATATATACAAAACACAAATAAAATAATGTAAAATCGTATCAAAATAAATACAGAAAATATTAATAAAATAATGTAAATTTGTATGAAAATTAAGATGCAAAATACCCATAAAATAACGCATTTTTTATAAAAATATATATACGAAAAAACATAAAATATTTGATTTTGTATTAAAATAAATAGATATACAAAATACACATAAAATAAACTAAATTTGAATTGAAATATATATACAAAATACATAAAATAATGTAAATTTGTATCAAAATACTTATACAAATACACATAAAAACGTAGATTTGTATAAAAATATATATACAAAATACACATTAAATAATGTAAATACGTATAAAAAAAATGTACAAAATACACAAATAATCATGTAATTCGTATCAAAATAAATAGACAAAATACCAATAAAATAATGTAAATTTCTATGAGAAAACATATACAAAATACACATAAATAACGCAAATATCAATAAAAATATATATAATATAATATATTTTTATACATATTTAAAATATTTAATGCATATTTTGTATATATATTTTATCCAAATTTACGTTATTTTATATGTATTTGTTTATATATTTTCATACAAATTTACATTATTTTATGTGAGTTTTGTATATGTATTTCAATACAAATTTGCCTAACTTTATGTGTATTTTGCATATCTATTTTCAAACAAATTTAAATTATTTTTGTGTATTTTTGTATATATTTTTATACAAATTTTTGTTATTTTATTTGTTTTTTGTATATATATATTCTTACAAATATATATTCTTTTAATGGAATTTTGTGTATTTAATTTTTTACGATTTTACATTATTTTATGTGTATTTTGTATATATATTTTTCTACGTATTTAAATTATTTTATGTGTATTTTATATATACATTTTCATAAAAATTTAGGTTATTTTATTATGTGTATTCGTATATATTTTGAAACAAATTTTATACAAATTCATGTTATTTTATGTGTATTTGTATATATATTTTCATACAAATTGATATTATTTTATGTGTATTCTTACATATATTTTATTACAAATTTACCTTATTTTATGTTTATTTTGTATATTTATTTCATTTAATATAATCAAATTTAAATTTATTGTATATGCATTTTGTATATTATTTTTAATACAAATTTAATTATTCTATGTGTATTTTTCTATATGTATTTTTATAAAAATATGCTTTATTTTATGGGTATTTTGCATCTTTATTTTCATACAAATTTACGTTATTTTATTGATATTCTGCTCATTCATTTTGATACGATTTGACATTATTCTATGTGTATTTTGAATATATTTTTCATACAAATTTACGTTATTTTATGTGTATTTGTTTATATATTTTGACACAAATTTACAATATTTTATGGGTATTTTGTATATATATTTCAAAAGAAATTTACCTAGTTTTATGTGTATTTTGAATATCTATTTTCATACAAACTCAAATTATTTATATGTATTTTTGTATATATTTCAATACAAATTTTAGTTAGGTTATGTGTATTTTGTAAATCTATTTTCATTCAAATATATATTATTTTATTGGTATTTTGTTGATTTATATTGATACGAATTTACATTATTTTATATATACTTTTTATATATATTTTATACGCATTTACATTATTTAATATTTATTTTGAATATATAATTTTATACAAATTCATGGTATTTTATGTGTATTTGTATATATATTTTCATATAAATTTACATTATTTTATGTGTATTTTGTACATATATTTCATTACAAATTTACCTTATTTTATGTTTATTTTGTATGTGTATTTTGTACATTTATATTTATACACGTTTACTCATACAAATTTATATTATTTTATTGGTATTTTGTTTATTTATTTTGATACAAATTTAAATATTTTATGTGTATTTTGGTATATATATTTTTATAAGAAATTCGCTATTTGATGGGAATTTTGCATCTTTATTTTCATACAAATTTACATTATTTTATTAATATTCGGTGTATTTATTTTGATACGATATTACATTATTTTATTTGTTTTTTGTATATATATATTTTTTATACATATTTACATTATTTAATGTGTATCTTGCATTTATATTTCATAAAAATTTATTATCTATTATTTATTTTCATACAAATACACATTCTTTTCATGATATTTTGTTTATTTATTTTGAAACGAATTTACATTACTTAATATGTATTTTATATATATATTTTTATACGTATTTACATAATTTCATGTGTATTTTGTATATATATTTCTATAGAAATCTACGTTATTTTATGTGTACTCGTATATATATTTTGAAACAAATTTACACTGTTTTATTTGTATTTTGCGTTTTTTTTTCAATACAAATTTACCTTATTGTATGTGTGCATTTTGTATATTAATTTTAATACAAATTTAATTATTCTATGTGTATTTTTGTATATGTATTTTTATAAAAATATGCTTTATTTTATGTGTTATTTTCATACAAATTTAAATTATTTTATTGATATTCTGTGTACTTATTTTGATACGATTTTACATTATTCTATGTATAACAAAAATAAATACAGAATACACAAAAATAGATATGCAAAATACATATAAACAATGTAAATTTGTTTCAAAATATATATACGAATACACATGAAATAAGGTAGATTTCTATAAAAATATATATACAAAATACACATAAAATTAAGTAAATACGTATAAAAAATGTATACAAAATACACATAAAATAATGTAAATTAGTATCAAAATAAATAAACAAAATACCAATAAAAGAATGTGTATTTGAATAAATATATATATACAAAATACACATTAAATAATATAAATTTGTTTAAAACTATACAAAATACAGCTGAAATGATGTAAATACGTATAAAAATATACATACAAAATACACATTAAATAATGTAAATTCGCGTCAAAATAAATAAACAAAATATCAATAAAAGAATGTGTATTTGTATGGAAATAGATATTCAAAATACACATAAAATAACCTAAATTTGTATCAAACTATATACAAAAATACACAAAAATATTTTAAATTTGTATGAAAATAAATATACAAAATACACATAAAATTAGGTAAATTTGTATTGAAATACATACACAAAATACACATAAAATAATGTAAATTTGAATGAAAATACATAAACAAATACACTTGAAATAACGTAAATTTGTATAAAAAAATATGTACAAAACACAAATAGAATAATGTAAAAACGTATCAAAATAAATACACAGAATATTAATAAAATAATGTAAATTTGTATGAAAATAAAGAAGCAAAATACCCATAAAAAAACGCATTTTTTTTATTTATAAAAATATATATACCAAAATACACATCAAAAAATTTGTATTAAAATAAATATACAAAAAACACATACAATAAGGTAAATTTGTATTGAAATAGATAAGCAAAATACATATAAAACAATGTAAATTTGTTTCAAAATATATATACGAATACACATAAAATAACGTAGATTTCTATAAAAATATATATACAAAATACACAAAATGAAGTAAATACGTATAAAAAATGTATACAAAATACACATAAAATAATGTAAATTCGTATCAAAATAGATAAACAAAATACCAATAAAAGAATGTGTATTTGTATAAATATAAATATACAAAATACACATAAAATGACGTAAATTTATATAAAACTATATACAAAAATACATAGAAGTAATTAAATTTGTATGAAAATATACAAAATACACACAAAAAAAGCTAAATTTGAATTGAAATATATATACAAAATACATGAAATAAAGTAAATTTGTATCAAAATATTTATACAAATACACATAGAATAACGTAAATTTGTATGAAAATATATAACAAAATACACATTAAATAATGTAAATACGTATAAAAAAATATGTACAAAATACACATATAATCATGTAATTCGTATCAAAATAAATAAACAAAATACCAATAAAATAATATAAATTTGTATGAGTAAACGTGTATGTTGCATATTTTTTCAATACAAATCTACCTTATTATATACGCATTTTGTATATTAATTTTAATACAAATTTAATTATTCGATGTGTATTTTTGTATCTGTATTTTTATAAACATATGCTTTATTTTTTGGGTATTTTGCATCTTTATTTTCATACAAATTTTCATTATTTTATTGATATTCTGCTCATTCATTTTGATACGAATTGACATTATTCTATGTGTATTTTGTATATATTTTTCATACAAATTTACGTTATTTTATGTGTATTTGTTTATATATTTTGACACAAATTTACAATATTTTATGGGTATTTTGTATATACATTTCAAAAGAAATTTACCTAGTTTTATGTGTATTTTGTATATCTATTTTTATACAAACTCAAATTATTTCTATGTATTTTTGTATATATTTTAATACAAATTTTAGTTATGTTATGTGTATTTTGTAAATTTATTTTCATTCAAATATATATTATTTTATTGGTGTTTTGTTGATTTATATTGATACGAATTTACATTATTTTATATGTACTTTGTATATATATATTTTTATACGCTTTTACATTATTTAATATTTATTTTGAATATATATTTTTATACAAATTCATGGTATTTTATGTGTATTTGTATATATATTTTCATATAAATTTACATTATTTTATGTGTATTTTGTACATATATTTTTTTACAAATCTAACTTATTTTATGCTTATTTTGTATGTGTATTTTGTATATCTATATTTATCCAAATACACATTCTTTTATTGGTATTTTGTTTATTTATTTTAATTCGAATTTACATTATTTTATGTGTATTTTGTTTACATTTTTTTATACGTATTTACTTAATTTATGTGTTTTTTGTATATATATTTTTATAGAAATCTACTTTTTTTTTTATTTGTATTCGTATATATATTTTGAAACAAAGTTACATTGTTTTACATGTATTTTTGCATATCTCTTTCAATACAAATTTACCTTATTGTATGTTCATTTTGTATATTTATTTCAATGCAAAATTAAATATTTTATGTGTATTTTGGTATATATATTTTTATAAGATTACGAAAATTTGAATAAAAATATATACAAAAAAACAAAAAAATAAATTTCAATTTGTATGAAAATAGATATACAAAATACACATATAATTAGTTAAATTTGTATTTAAATACATGTACAAAATACACATAAAAAAATGTAAATTTGTATGAAATGAAAACAAATTCACATAAAATTCGCGTCAAAATAAATAAACAAAATATCAATAAAAGAATGTGTATTTGTATAAAAATAGATATACAAAATACACATAAAATAACCTAAATTTGTATCAAACTATATACAAAAATACACAAAAATATTTTAAATTTGTATGAAAATAAATATACAAAATACACATAAAATTAGGTAAATTTGTATTGAAATACATACACAAAATACTCATAAAATAATGTAAATTTGAATGAAAATACATAAACAAATACACTTAAAATAACGTAAATTTGTATAAAAAAATATGTACAAAACACAAATAGAATAATGTAAAATCGTATCAAAATAAATACACAGAATATTAATAAAATAATGTAAATTTGTATGAAAATAAAGAAGCAAAATACCCATAAAATAACGCATTTTTTTTATTTATAAAAATATATATACCAAAATACCTATCAAAAAATAAAATTTGTATTAAAATAGATATACAAAAAACACATACAATAAGGTAAATTTGTATTGAAATAGATATGCAAAATACATATAAAACAATGTAAATTTGTTTCAAAATATATATACGAATACACATAAAATAACGTAGATTTGTATAAAAATATATATACAAAATACACATAAAATGAAGTAAATACGTATAAGAAAATGTATACAAAATACACATAAAATAATGTAAATTCGTATCAAAATAAATAAACAAAATACCAATAAAAGAATGTGTATTTGTATAAATATATATATATACAAAATACGCATAAAATAACGTAAATTTATATAAAACTATATACAAAAATACACAGAAGTAATTAAATTTGTATGAAAATATATACAAAATACACACAAAATAAGCTAAATTTGAATTGAAATATATATACAAAATACATGAAATAAAGTAAATTTGTATCAAAATATTTATACAAATACACATATAATAACGTAAATTTGAATGAAAATATATAAACAAAATACACATTAAATAATGTAAATACGTATAAAAAAATATGTACAAAATACACATATAATCATGTAATTCATATCAAAATAAATAAACAAAATACCAATAAAATAATATAAATCTGTATGAGTAAACGTGTATGTTGCATATTTTTTCAATACAAATTTACATTATTATATACGCATTTTGTATATTAATTTTAATACAAATTTAATTATTCGATGTGTATTTTTGTATCTGTATTTTTATAAACATATGCTTTATTTTTTGGGTACTTTGCATCTTTATTTTCATACAAATTTACATTATTTTATTGATATTCTGCTCATTCATTTTGATACGAATTGACATTATTCTATGTGTATTTTGTATATATTTTTCATACAAATTTACGTTATTTTATGTGTATTTGTTTATATATTTTGACACAAATTTACAATATTTTATGGCTATTTTGTATATACATTTCAAAAGAAATTTACCTAGTTTTATGTGTATTTTGTATATCTATTTTCATACAAACTCAAATTATTTCTATGTATTTTTGTATATATTTTAATACAAATTTTAGTTATGTTATGCGTATTTTGTAAATTTATTTTCATTCAAATATATATTATTTTATTGGTGTTTTGTTGATTTATATTGATACGAATTTACATTATTTTATATGTACTTTATATATATATTTTTTTATACGCTTTTACAGTATTTAATATTTATTTTGAATATATATTTTTATATAAATTCATGGTATTTTATGTGTATTTGTATATATATTTTCATATAAATTTACATTATTTTATGTGTATTTTGTACATATATTTTATTACAAATCTACCTTATTTTATGTTTATTTTGTATGTGTATTTTGTATATTTATATTTACCAAATACACATTTTTTTATTGGTATTTTGTTTATTTATTTTAATTCGAATTTACATTATTTTATGTGTATTTTGTATACACATAAAATAATGTAAATTCGTATCAAAATAAATAAACTAAATGCCAATAAAAGAATGTGCACTTATAATAATATACAAAATACACATAAAATAAAGTAAAATTGTATAAAACTATATACAAAAATAAACAGAAAAAAATAAATTTGTGTGAAAATAGATATACAAAAGACACATAAAATAAGCTAAATTTGAATTGAGATAAATAATGAAAATACATAAAATAATGTAAATTTGTATCAAAATATATATTCAAATACACATATAATAACGAAAATTTGTATAAAAATATATAAACAAAATACACATTAAATAATGTAAATACGTATAAAAGATATGTACGTAATGTAAAAATTTATAAAATTAAGGATGCAATATACCCATAAACATAGACTTCACAATCTCTTGACGGGAAACGGGGCGCGGGGCCGATTCGCAGGGGGCCGATTTTCAAAAATTTAAAATTTAAATATTTTCAAAACCAAAGCAGCTAGCGACCTGAAACTAAAACATTAACCTCCCTTCTGCATATATGAGTCTCCATGAGCATCGGTATGAAAAAATTCAAAGTCGTTCCCCAATAAAATCCAGATTAATTGTTTTTTATATAAGTATAACAAAACTTAAAAAGGCTATAAAATCCTCAGATTTTACGCTAGATGCACAAACATCACCAAATGCAGAGATAATCACTTATATTTTCAGAATCAATAGCAATATTTAGCATATCTTATAAGTTTTTGCCCGAAATAGCTACTTATTTTTTTTTTATTTAGTGCAATTTTTTACGTAAGTTTTTAACATCTAATAAATCACTTAATTTTCACATTAGAAACTTAATACTTGAGGAAAGCATGCAGAAACATCTTAATTTTACTCAACAAAAGCAAAATATTCATTTTTCTATATACAATCACAACTTATTTTGGTTGAATTCCGATGTCACTATTGCCGCAGCACGTCTTGCCGGCTATCTGGCCCTCGTCCCTGAACAATCACTTTAGCCTTTTGGCCTATGACTTGTGGGCCCCGGTCAGTTTCCTGGACTTGTACACGTCCCTGTTCCTCGCCGTCTCCTTCCTGCCCTCCTCGATACTGCTCCTCTTCCTGCCGGTCGGCTGCTTCAAGGCCTTGTTCTTCCTCGCTTCTGAGGTCACGTCCTTGGAGAAATTAGCACCGAAACAGTTGAAGAGGGACCTGCTGATGTGCGGCAAGATGGTGTTGGCCAGGTTGTGCCCCTCCTGGCACCTGTACCCCTGCAAGGTCGGGTCTGAGGCCGCCAGGAACTCCAGGAGGTGCCTGAACCCGTCCCTGTGGCGCATGGCAAGGGAGAGGAACCTCAACCTGCGCTCCTTCTTGTCCTCCCTGCACATCAGGGAGTCCCACAGCGACATCCCGAAGGACGCCATGTGGGCCATTGGGAGAGATGGCCGCTTCAGGACCGCCCGGCCCGTCTCCAGCTCTCCCCTGTCGACCAGCTCGACCAGGGCGTCGAACATCACAGAGGGCGGGTCGCCCCTCTCGAGCTCCACGGTAATCTTCATCTCCTCCTGCTGGGCAAGCTCCAGCTTGCAGCACTCGGCCACAGAGGAGTTGGCCTGGACCTTCCTGGCCAGGTAGCCGGCGTAGTTGCCGACCGCGGCGAGGAGCAACTCGTCCGTCGGCGGGTCCGGCTGGTCGTCGGCCAGCTCCCTGGCAAGCTGGGCCAAGATCACCTCGTCGTCCTCCTTCTCCTCTGCCTTGGCTCGGTCCAGGTCGGCCTGCACGTCCCCGGGGAAGAACCCGACGAGCTTCAGCAAATGCAGGCGCTGGGCCAACCTGTTGCTCACCATGAAGTTCTGCACGCTCGTCCAGTAGTTGGCGCCGCACATGGTGCGGCGCTTGCCGAAAGAGTGCTCAGTCGGGTCAGAGTTGGCCTTCCCCATGCACACATACTCGACCCCGTAGGACGTAGTGAACAGCCCCCTCACACTGCACTGAACACACCACTGCACTGCACACAACACTGAGTCACTGCACTGATGGCGTAGTACGGCTCCTCCACAGTTTACTCCACGGGGTCGCGGCGTCCTCATATCTTGTGTCTCCTCCGTCACTTCCACTCGATCCACTGCCTTCTGTGTCTTCTTGTATCGTCCTCTGGATCCTTGCAGTTGTGGGGAAGGGTACAGAGACGATGAATAACTGTAGGTCCTTTACTTGGAGAGTAAACAGAGGCAGGACAGCGATAATCCTTTACAGAGGGGAAGTGCCCAGCTGACTGCGTGCCTAAGGCGAGTTAGGCGACGCGGGAACTGAGCTGAGTTGCCATGTAGGCACTAACTAAACGTACATTTCTTGTTTCCTAATACGTAAAACTGTGGACTTCACTATCCTACAGTTATCATTCATTTTACGTAAAGATTTCAACCTAAACTTACGCAAATTTGCCATTTTTTACACAACGTTTTCAAAGTGCACGCATGGTGCTATTTTATATAAGTTACCTTGAATCCTCGACCAAATCACTCTAGACACACTCCTGCCTGCTTGTATGCACTAAAACTTGAAGATTTCGTCCTGTTTCCACTTAAATTCGGAGTAAGAACGCAGAGTGTGTTTGAGTTGTCGCAGTGAAAGTCGCCATAACAATCGGCCCCTTACGCGAAGCCAGCGCGCCAAGACTGAAGAGATTTCCCGTCAACTAGTTGTGAAGTCTATGCCATAAAATAACTCATATTTAAAAAAAAATATATACAAAAATACACATAAAATGATTAAATTTGTATTAAAATAAATATACAAAATACACATACAATAAGGTAGATTTTTATTGAAATAGATATGCAAAAAACACATAAAATAAAGTAAATTTGTATCAAAATATATACGAATACACACAATAAAATAACGAAAATTTTTATGAAAATATATATACAAAATACACATTAAATAATGTAAATACATAGAAAAATATATATACAAAATACAAATAAAATATCAAAAATTTGTATAAAAATATATACAAAAATACACAATTCTTTTTTTATTTGTTTGAAAATAAATATGCAAAATACACATGAAATTGGGCAAATTTTTATTGAAATACATATACAAAATACACATAAAATAATATAAATTTGTATGAAACTATTTAAACAAATACACATAAGATAACGTAAATTTCCATAAATATATGTACAAAATATACATTAAATAATGTAAATATATATATATATATATATATATATATATATATATATATATATATATATATATATATATATATATATATATATATATATATATATATATATATATATATATATATATATATATATATATATATATATATATATATATATATATATATATATATATATATATATATATATATATATATATATATATATATAAATATATCTTTTATACGTATTTACATTATTTAATGTGTATTTTGTTTATATATTTTTATAGAAATTTACGTTATTATATGTGTATTTGAATATATATTTTGATACAAATTTGCATTATTTTATGTATTTTCTATATTTATTTCAATTCTAGTTTAGCTTATTTTATGTGTCTTTTGTATATCTATTTTCATACATATTTAATTATTTTTGTTTATTTTTGTATATAGTTTTATACAATTTTACGTTATTTTATGTGTATTTTGTATATTTATATTTATACAAGTACACATTCTTTTATTGGCATTTTGTTTATTTATTTTGATACGCATTTACATTATTTTATGTGTATTTTGTATACATTTTCTTATACGTATTTACTTCATTTTTTGTGTATTTTGTATATATATTTTTATAGAAATCTACGTTATTTTATGTGTATTCGTATATATATTTTGAAACAAATTTAATTTTTTTTATATGTATTTTTGCATATCTCTTTCAATAGAAGTTTACCTTATTGTATGTGCATTTTGTATATTTATTTCAATACAAATTTAAATATTTTAAGTGTATTTTGGTATATATATTTTTTTAAGAAATGCGCTATTTGTTGGGAATTTTGCATTTTATTTTCATTCAAATTTACATTATTTTATTAATATTCGGTGTATTTATTTTGATACGATTTTACATTATTCTATTTGTTTTTTGTATGTATTTTTTTTTTAAACATATTTACATTATTTAATGTGTATCTTGCATATATATTTCATACAAATTTATTATCTATTATTTATTTTCATACAAATACACATTCTTTTCATTATATTTTGTTTATTTATTTTGACACGAATTTACATTACTTAATATGTATTTTGTATATATATTTTTATACGTATTTACATAATTTCATGTGTATTTTGTATATATATTTCTATAGAAATCTACGTTATTTTATGTGTATTCGTATATATATTTTGAAACAAATTTACATTGTTTTATATGTATTTTTGAATATCTCTTTCAATACAAATTTACCTTACTGTATATGCATTTTGTATATTTATTTCAATACAAATTTAAATATTTTATGTGTATTTTGGTATATATATTTTTAGAAAAAATGCGCTATTTTATGGGAATTTTGCATCTTTCTTTTCATACAAATTTACATTATTTTGTTGATATTCTCTGTATTTATTTTGATACGATTTTACATTATTCTATTTCTTTTTTGTATATATTTTTTTTATACACATTTACATTATTTAATGTGTATCTTGCATATATATTTTATACAAATTTACGTTATTTTAAGTGTATTTGTTTATATATTTTCATTCAAATTTACATTTATTTTAATTCGAAATTACATTATTTTATGTGTATTTTGTATACATTTTTTTATACGTTTTTACTTAATCTTATGTGTATTTTGTATATATATTTTTATAGAAATCTACGTTTTTTTATTTCTATTCGTATATATATTTTGAAACAAATTTACATTGTTTTATATGTATTTTTGCATATCTCTTTCAATACAAATTTATCTTATTGTATGTGCATTTTGTATATTTATTTCAATGCAAATTTAAATATTTTATGTGTATTTTGGTATATATATTTTTATAAGAAATGCACTATTTTATGGGAATTTTGCATTTTTATTTTCATACAAATTTACATTATTTTACTAATATTCGGTGTATATATTTTGATACGAAGTTACTTTATTCTATTTGTTTTTTGTATATACTTTTTTATACATATTTACATTATTTAATGTGTATCTTGCATATATATTTAATACAAATTTATTATCTATTATCTATTTTCATACAAATACACATTTTTTTCATGATATTTTGTTTATTTATTTTGACACGAATTTACATTATTTAATATGTGTTTTGTATATGTATTTTTATACGTATTTACATAATTTCATATGCATTTTATATCTATATTTCTATAGAAATCTACTTTATTTTATGTGTATTCGTATATATATTTTGAAACAAATTTACATTGTTTTATATGTATTTTTGAATATCTCTTTCGATACAAATTTAGCTTACTGTATATGCATTTTGTATATTTATTTCAATACAAATTTAAATATTTTATGTGTATTTTGGTAAATATATTTTTATAAGAAATGCTATAATTTTTGGGAATTTTGCATCTTTATTTTCATAAAAATTTACATTATTTTATTGATATTCTGTGTATTTATTTTGATACGATTTTACATTATTCTATTTGTTTTTTGTATATATATTTTTTATACACATTTACATTATATAATGTGTATCTTGCATATATATTTTATACAAATTTACGTTATTTTAAGTGTATTTGTTTATATATTTTCATTCAAATTTACATTATTTGATGTGTATTTTGTATATGTATTTCAATACAAATTTACCTAATTTTATGTGTATTTTGTATATTTCTTTTCAAACAAATTTAAATTATTTTTGTGTATTTTTGTATATAGTTTTATACAAATTTAGGTTATTTTATGTACGCATTTACATTATTTAGTTTATGTTTTGTATATATATTTTTTTGCAAATTTACTTTATTTTATGTGCATTTTTGTACATATATTTTTATAGAAATTTGCGTTATTTGTATATGTTTTCTCATACAAATTTACATTATTTTATTGCTATTTTGTTTATTTATTTTGATACGAATTACATGATTATATGTGTATTTTGTACATATTTTTTATACGTATTTACATTACTTAATGTGTATTTTGTTTATATTTTTAAACAAATCTACGTTATTATATGTATTTGTATAAATATTTTGATAAAGATTTATATTATTTTATGTATTTTGTATGTACATTTCAATTCAATTTTAGCCTATTTTAGCTGTATTTTGTATATATATTTTCATACAAATTTAAGAACTTCTGTGTATTTTTGTATATAGTTTTATACAAATTTACGATATTTTATGTGTATTTTGTATATTTATATTTATACAAATACATTTTCTTTTACTGGTATTTTGTTTATTTATTTTGATACGATTTTTATGTGTATTTTGTATTCATTTTTTATACGTATTTACTTCATTTTATGTGTATTTTGTATATATTTTTATAGAAATCAACGTTATTTTATGTGTATTCGTATATATATTTTGAAACAAATTTACATTGTTTTATATGCATTTTGCATATCTATTTCAATACAAATTTACCTTACACTATGTGCATTTTTTATATTTATTTTAATACAAATTTTAATATTTTATGTGTATTTTGGTATAAATATTTTTATAAAAAATGCGTTATTTTATGGCTATTTTGCATCTTTATTTTCATACAAATTTACATTATTTTATTAATATTCTGTGTATTTATTTTGATATGATTTTACATTATTCTATTTGTGTTTTGTATATATATTTTTTTATACATATTTACATTATTTAATTAGTATTTTGTATATATATTTGATACAAATTTACGTTATTTGAAGTGTATATGTTTATATATTTTCATTCAAACTTCCATTATTTGATGTGTATTTTATATATGTATTTCAATACAAATGTACCTAATTTCATGTGTATTTTGTATATTTATTTTCATACAAATTTAATTTTTTGTGTGTATTTTTGTATATAGTTTTATACAAACTTAGGTTATTTTATGAGTATTTTGTGTATCTATTTTCATACAAATACACATTCTTTTATTGATATTTTGTTTATTTATTTTGACGAGAATTTAAACTATTTAATGTGTATTTTGTATATATATTTTTATACGTATTTACATCATTTCATGTGTATTTTGTATATATATTTCTATAGAAATCTACGTTATATTATGTGTATTCGTATATAGATTTTTAAACAAATTTACACTTTTATGTGTATTTTGCATATTTTTTCAATACAAATTTACCTTATTGTATATGCATTTTGTATATTAATTTTAATACAAATTTAATTATTCTATGTGTATTTTTGTATATGTATTTTTATAAAAATATGCTTTATTTTATGGGTATTTTGCATCTTTATTTTCTTACAAATTTACGTTATTTTATTGATATTCTGCTCATTCATTTTGATACGATTTGACATTATTCTATGTGTATTTTGTATATATTTTTCATAGAAATTTACGTTATTAAAAATAAATACAGAATACACAAAAATAGATATGCAAAATACATATAAACAATGTAAATTTGTTTCAAAATATATATACGAATACACATGAAATAAGGTAGATTTCTATAAAAATATATATAGAAAATACATATAAAATTAAGTAAATACGTATAAAAAATGTATACAAAATACACATAAAATAATGTAAATTAGTATCAAAATATATAAACAAAATACCAATAAAAGAATGTGTATTTGTATAAATATATATATACAAAATTCACATTAAATAATATAAATTTGTTTAAAACTATACAAAATACACATGAAATTATGTAAATACGTATAAAAATATATATACAAAATGCACATTAAATACTGTAAATTCGCGTCAAAATAAATAAACAAAATATCAATAAAAGAAGGTTTATTTGTATGAAAATAGATATACAAAATACACATAAAATAACCTAAATTTGTATCAAACTATATACAAAAATACACAAAAATATTTTAAATTTGTATGAAAATAAATATACAAAATACACATAAAATTAGGTAAATTTGTATTGAAATACATACACAAAATACACATAAAATAATGTAAATTTGAATGAAAATACATAAACAAATACACTTAAAATAACGTAAATTTGTATAAAAAAATATATACAAAACACAAATAGAATAATGTAAAATCGTATCAAAATAAATACACAATATTAATAAAATAATGTAAATATGTATGAAAATAAAGAGGCAAAATACCCATAAAATAACGCATTTTTTTTATTTATAAAAATATATATACCAAAATACACATAAAAAAATTAAATTTGTATTAAAATAAATATACAAAATGCACATACAATAAGGTAAATTTGTATTGAAATAGATATGCAAAATACACATAAAACCATGTAATTTTTTTTCAAAATATATATACGAATACACAAAAAAAAACGTAGATTTCTATGAAAATAAATATACAAAATACACATCAAATGAAGTAAATACGTATAAAAAAATGTATACAAAATACACATAAAATAATGTAAATTCGTATCAAAATAAATAAAAAAATACCAATAAAAGAATGTGTATTTGTATAAATATAAATATACAAAATACACATAAAATAACGTAAATTTATATAAAACTATACACAAAAATACACAGAAGTATTTTAATTTGTATGAAAATAGATATACAAAATAAGGTAGATTCGTTTCAAATTCAATAAAAAAAATTCAGATAAAAGAACGTATATTTGTAGAAAAAATAAATATACAAAATACACATAAGATAACGAAAATTTGTATGAAAATATATAAAAAAATAAACAATATTAATTTCAATTTGTGTGAAAATAAATATACAAAATACACATGTATTTTGTATATCTATTTTCACACAAATTTAATTACTTTTGTGTATTTTTGCATATAGTTTTATATAAATTTACGTTATTTTATTTACATTTTCTATATTTATATTTATACAATACACATTCTTTTATTAGTATTTTCTTTATTTATTTTCATACGAGTTTACATTATTTTATGTGTATTTTGTATACCTTTTTTTATACGTATTTACTTCATTTGATGTGTATTTTGTATATTTATTTTCATAGAAATCTACGTTTTTTTGTGTGTATTCGTATATATATTTTGAAAAAAATTTACATGGTTTTATGTGTATTTTGCATATCTATTTCAATACAAATTTACCTTATTGTATGTGCATTTTGTATATTTATTTTAATACAAATTCAAATATTTTATGTGTCTTGGTATATATATTTTTGTAAAAAATGCGTTATTTTATATGTATTTTGCATCTTAATTTTCATACAAATTTACATTATTTTATTAATATTCTGTGTATTTATTTTGATACGATTTTATATTATTCTATTTGTGTTTTGTATATATTTTTTTATACATATTTACATTATTTAATGTGTATTTTTTATATATTTTTTATACAAATTTACGTTATTTTAAGTGTATTTGTTTATATATTTTCATTCAAATTTACATTATTTTATGTGTATTTTGAAAATGTATTTCAATACAAATTTACCTAATTTTATGTGTATTTCGTATATTTATTTTCATAAAAATTAAAATTATTTTTGTGTATTTTTGTATATAGTTTTATACAAATTTAGGTGATTTTATGTGTATATTTTATATCTATTTTCATACAAATACACATTCTTTTATTGATATTTTGTTTATTTATTTTGACGCGAATTTACATTATTTAATGTGTATTTTGTATATATATTTTTATACGTGTATACATCATTTGATGTGTATTTTGTATATATATTTCTATAGAAATCTACGTTGATTTATGAGTATTCGTAAATAGATTTTGAAATAAATTTACACTGTTTTATGTGTATTTTGCATTTTTTTTCAATACAAATTTACCTTATTGTATATGCATTTTGTATATTAATTTTAATACAAATTTAATTATGCTATATGTATTTTTGTATATGTATTTTTACAAAAATATGCTTTATTTTATGGGTATTTTGCATATTTATTTTCATACAAATTTACATTATTTTATTTATATTCTGTTTTTTTTTTTTGAAACAATTTTACATTATTCTATGTGTATTTTGTATATCTATTTTTATACGTATTTACTTAATTTTATGTGTATTTTGTATATATATTTTTATAGAAATCTACGTTATTTTATGTGTAATCGTATATATATTTTGAAACAAATTTACATTGTTTTATATGTATTTTTGCATATCTCTCAATACAAGTTTACCTTATTGTATGTGCATTTTGTATATTTATTTCAATACAAATTTAAATATTTTATGTGTATTTTGGGGTATATATTTTTATAAGAAATGCGCTATTTGATGGGAATTTTGCATCTTGTTTTTCATACAAATTTACATTATTTTATTAATATTCGGTGTATTTATTTTGATACGATTTCACATTATTCTATTTGTTTTTTTTATTTATTTAATGTGTATTTTGTATATTTTAAAACAAATTTACGTTATTTTATACGCATCTGTTAATATATTTTGATACAAATTTACATTATTTTATGTATTTTTTATATATATTTCAATACAAATTTAGTTTATTTATGTATATTTTGTATATCTATCTTCATTCGTATCAAAATAAATGTAAATTTGTATGAGAAATATACAAATACACATAAAATAACGCAAATTTCTAAAAAAATATATGTACAAAAATGCACATAAAATAAAGTAAATTTGCATAAAAATATATATATACAAAACACACATTAAATAATGTAAATGCGTACATAAAATAACCAAAATTTGTATAAAACTATATACAAAAATACACAAAAATATTTAAAATTTATATGAAAAGAAATATACAAAATACTCATAAAATTAGGTAAATTTGTATGAGAAAATATATAGAAATACATATAAAATAACGCTAATTTCTATAAAAATATATGTCCAAAAATGAACGTAAAATAAAGTAACTATGGATAAAAATATATATACAAAACACACATTAAATAATGTAAATGCGTACATAAAATAACCTAAATTTGTATAAAACTATATACAAAAATAAACAAAAATAATTTAAATTTGTGTGAAAAGAAATATACAATATACACATAAAATTAGGTTAATTTGTATTGAAATACATATACAAAATACACATAAAATAATGTAAATTTGAAAGAAAATATATAAACAAATACACATATAATAAAGTAGATTTCTATAGAAATATATATACAAAATACATATGAAATTATGTAAATACGTATAAAAATATATATACAAAATACATATCAAATAATGTAAATTCGTGTCAAAATAAATAAACAAAATATCATGAAAAGAATGTGTATTTGTATGAAAATAGATAATAGATAATAAATTTGTATAAAATATATATGCAAGATACACATTAAATAATGTAAATATGTATAAAAAAGTATATACAAAAAACAAATAGAATAATGTAAAATCGTATCAAAATAAATACACCGAATATTAATAAAATAATATAAATTTGTATGAAAATAAAGATGCAAAATTCCCATAAAATAGCGCATTTCTTATAAAAATATATAAACCAAAATACACATAAAATATTTAAATTTGTATTGAAATAAATATACAAAATGCACATACAATAAGGTAAATTTGTATTGAAAGAGATATGCAAAAATACATATAAAACAATGTAAATTTGTTTCAAAATATATATACGAATACAAATAAAAAAACGTAGATTTCTATAAAAATATATATACAAAATACACATAAAATTAAGTAAATACGTATAAAAAAAATGTATACAAAATACACATAAAATAATGTAAATTCGAATTAAAATAAATAAACAAAATACCAATAAAAGAATGTGTATTTGGATAAATATAAATATACTAAATACACATACAAAAGAAAAATAAAATAAGGTAGATTTGTAATAAAATATATGTACAAAATACACATAAAATAATGTAAATTTATATGAAAATATATATACAAATACACATAAAATACCATGAATTTGTATAAAAATATATATTCAAAATAAATATTAAATAATGTAAAAGCGTATAAAAATATATATACAAAGTACATATAAAATGAAAATTAAGATGCAAAATACCTATAAAATAACGCATTTTTTATAAAATTATTGATACCAAAATACACATAAAATATTTGAACTTGTATTAAAATAAATATACAAAATGCACATACAATAAGGTAAATTTGTATTGAAATAGATATGCAAAATACTTATAAAATAATGTAAATTTGTTTCAAAATATATATACGAATACACATAAAATAACGTAGATTTCTAAAAAAAATACATTTACAAAATACACATAAAATTAAGTAAATACGTATAAAAAAATGTATACAAAATACACATAAAATAATGTAAATTCGTATAAATGTAAATAAACAATATACCAATAAAAGAATGTGTATTTGTATAAATATAAATATACAAAATGCACATAAAATAACGTAAATTTATATAAAACTATATACATAAAATAACGCAAATTTCTATAAAAATATATGTACAAAAATGAACATTAAATAAATTTGCATAAAAATATATATACAAAACACACATTAGATAATGTAAATGAGTATAAAAATATGTATACAAAATACCTATGAAATAATCTAAATTCGTATCGAATTAAATTAAGAAATACCAATAAAATAATGTAATTTTGGATGAAAATATATATACAAAATACACATAAAATAACCTAAATGCAAATACAAATATACACATAAAATAATTTAAAATTGAATGAAATAAATATACAAAATAAACATAAAATAAGGTAAATTTGCAATGAAATATATGAAAAAATACACTTAAAATAATATAAATTTGTATGAAAATATATATACAAATACATTAAATAACATGAATTTGTATAAAATTTGTATCAACATATATACTTATACACAATAAAATAACGTAATTTTTATATGAAAATGTATATACAAAATACACATAAAATAATTTAAATACGTAGAAAAATATATATACAAAAAACACATAAAATAATGTAAATATGTATGAAAATATATAAACAAATACACATAAAATAATGTAAATTTGGATAAAATATATATACAAAATGAACATTAAATAATGTAAATATGTATAAAAAAAATATATACAAAAAACACATAGAATAAATAATGTTAAATCGTATCAAAATAAATAAAGAGAATATCAAAAAAATAATGTAAATTTGTATGAAAATAAAGATGCAAAATATCCATATAATAACGCATATTTGCATAAAAATATATATACAAAAATACATATAAAATAATTAAATTTGTATTAAAATAAATATACAAAATGCACGTACAATAAAGTAAATTTGTATTGAAATAGATATGCAAAATACATATTAATAATGTAAATTTGTATCAAAATATATATACGAATACTCAAAAAATAGAGTAAATTTCTATGAAAATATACATACAAAATAGATATACAAAATACACATATAACTAGTTAAATTTGTATTTAAATACATGTACAAAAAACACATAAAATAAAGTAGATTTGTATAAAATGAAAACAAATACATTTTAAATAAAATATATATACAAAATACACATAGAATAATGTAAAATCATATCAAAATAAATACACAGAATATCAATAAAAGAATGTAAATTTGTATGAAAATAAAGATGCAAAATACCCATAAAATAAAGCATATTTTTATAAAAATACATATACAAAAATACACATAGATTAATCAAATTTGTATTAAAATTAATATAAAAAATGCACATGTATTTTGTAGATATATTTTAATACAAATCTACGTTATTTTATGTGTATTCGTATATATATTTTGAAACAAATTTACATTGTTTTATATGTATTTTGCATATCTATTTCAATACAGATTTACCTTATTGTATGTGTATTTTGTATATTTATTTTAATACAAATTAATTTTTTCATGTGTATTTTGGTATATATATTTTTATAAAAATTGCGTTATTTAATATGTATTTTGCATCTTTATTTTCATACAAATTTACAATATTTTATTAATATTCTGTGTATTTATTTTGATACGATTTTACATTATTCTATTTGTGTTTTGTATATATTTTTTTATACATATTTACATTATTTAATGTGTATTTTGTATATTTTAAAACAAATTTACGTTATTTGATGTGCATCTGTTAAAATATTTTGATACAAATTTACATAATTTTATGTATTTTGTATATATATTTCAATACGAATTTAGTTTATTTTATGTATATTTTGTATATCTATTTTCATTCGTATCAAAATAAATAAACAAAATAGCAATAAAATAATGTAAATTTGTATGAGAAAACATATAGAAATACACATAAATTAACGCAAATTTCTAAAAAAAATATATGTACAAAAATGCACATAAAATAAAGTAAATTTGCATAAAAATATATATACAAAACACACATTAAATAATGTAAATGCATACATAAAATAACCTAAATTTGTATAAAACTATATACAAAAATACACAAAAATATTTAAAATTTGTATAAAAAGAAATATACAAAATACACATAAAATTAGGTAAATTTGTATTGAAATACATATACAAAATACACATAGAATAATGTAAATTTGAATGAAAATATATAAACAAATACACTTAAAATAACGTAAATTTGTATAAAATATATATGCAAGATACACATTAAATAATGTAAATGTGTATAAAAAAAATATATAAAAAAAAAAATAGAATAATGTAAAATCCTATCAATATAAATACACAGAATATCAATAAAATAATGTAAATTTGTATGAAAAGAAAGATGCAAAATTCCCATAAAATAGCGCATTTTTTTTAAAAATATATATATCAAAATACACATAAAATATTTAAATTTGTATTGAAATAAATATACAAAATGCATATACAGTAAGGTAAATATGTATTGAAAGAGATATTCAAAAATACATATAAAACAAAGTAAATTTGTTTCAAAATATATATACGAATACACATAAAATAACGTAGATTTCTATAGAAATATATATATACAAAATACACATGAAATTATGTAAATACGTATAAAAATATATATAGAAAATACATATCTAGGTAAATTCGTGTCAAAATAAATAAACAAAATATCATGAAAAGAATGTGTATTTGTATGAAAATAAATAATAGATAATAAATTTGTATGAAATATATATGCAAGATACACATTAAATAATGTAAATATGTATAAAAAATATATACAAAAAACAAATAGAATAATGTGAAATCGTATCAAAATAAATACACCGAATATTAATAAAATAATGTAAATTTGTATGAAAATAAAGATGCAAAATTCCCATCAAATAGCGCATTTCTTATAAAAATATATACCAAAATACACATAAAATATTTAAATTTGTATTGAAATAAATATACAAAATGCACATACAATAAGGTAAACTTGTATTGAAAGAGATATGCAAAAATACATATAAAACAATGTAAATTTGTTTCAAAATATATATATACGAATACACATAAAATAACGTAGATTTCTATAAAAATATATATACAAAATACATATAAAATTAAGTAAATACGTATAAAAATAGATATACAAAATACACATAGAATAATGTAAAATTGTTTAAAAAAAAAATAAACAGAATATAAATAAAATAATGTAAATTTGTATGAAAATAAAAATGCAAAATACCCCTAAAATAAAGCATATTTTTATAAAAATACATATACAAAAATACACATAGCATAATTAAATTTGTATTAAAATTAATATACAAAATGCATATACAATAAGGTAAATTTGTATTGAAAAAATAAGCAAAATACACATAAAACAGTGTAAATCTAATTCAAAATCTATATACGAATACTCATATATCAACGTAGATTTCTATAGAAATATATATACAAATACACATCAAATGATGTAAACACGTATAATAATATATATATATATATATATATATATATATATATATATATATATATATATATATATATATATATGTATATATATATATATATATATATATATATATATATATATATATATATATATATATATATATATATATATATATATATATATATATATATATATATATATATATATATATATAAAACACACATTAAATAATGTAAATTGCGTCAAAATAAATAAACAAAATATCAATAAAAGAATGTGTATTTGTATAAACTAGATATACAATATACACATAAAATCACCTAAATTTGTATAAAACTATATACAAAAATACACAAAAATAATTTTAATTTGTATGAAAATAAATATACAAAATACACATAGAATTAGGTAAATTTGTATTGATATACATTTACAAAATACACATAAAATAATGTAAATTTGAATGAAAATATATAAACAAATACACTTAAAATAACGTAAATTTGTATAAAATATATATAAAAAATACACATTAAATAATGTAAATATGTATAAAAAAATATATACAAAACACAAATAGAATAATATAAAATCGTATCAAAATAAATACACAGAATATTAATAAAATAATGTAAATTTGTATGAAAATTAAGATGCAAAATACCCATAAAATAACGCATTTTTTATAAAAAAAATTTATACCAAGACACACATAAAATATTTGAATTTGTATTAAAATAAATATACAAAATGCACAATGAAAATAAAGAGGCAAAATACCCATAAAATAACGCATTTTTTTTTATTTATAAAAATATATATACCAAAATACACATAAAAAAATTAAATTTGAATTAAAATAAATATATAAAAAACACATACAATAAAGTAAATTTGTATTGAAATAGATATGCAAAATACATATAAAACCATGTAAATTTTTTTCAAAATATATATACGAATACACATAAAATAACGTAGATTTCTATGAAAATAAATATACAAAATACACATCAAATGAAGTAAATACGTATAAAAAAAGGTATACAAAATACACATAAAATAATGTTATCTCGTATCAAAATAAATAAACAAAATACTAATAAAAGAATGTGTATTGTATAAATATAAATATACAAAATACAAATAAAATAACGTAAATTTATATAAAACTATATGCAAAAATACACAAAAGTAATTAAATTTGTGTGAAAATAGATATACAAAATACATGTGTATTTTGTATATTTATTTTCATACAAATTGAAATTTATTTTTTATTTTTTTTTATATATTTTCATACAAATTTTCGTTATTTTATGTATATTTTGTATATTTATTTTTTCTACAAATATACGTTCTTTTATCTGAATTTTGTTTATTGAATTTGAAACGAATTGACCTTATTTTGTATATCTATTTTCATACAAATTAAAATACTTCTGTGTATTTTTGTATATAGTTTTATATAAATTTACGTTATTTTATGTGTATTTTGTATATTTATATTTATACAAATACACATTCTTTTATTGGTATTTTGTATATTTATTTTGATACGAATTTACATTATTTTATGTGTATTTTGTATAAATTTTTTTATACGTATTAACTTCATTTTTGTATAAAAATATATATACAAAATATACATTAAATAATGTAAATTCGCGTCAAAATAAATAAACAAAATATCAATAAAAGAATGTGTATTTGTATGAAAATAGATATACAAAATACATATAAAATAACCTAAATTTGTATCAAACTATATACAAAAATACACAAAAATATTTTAAATTTGTATGGAAATAAATATACAAAATACACATAAAATTAGGTAAATTTGTATTGAAATACATACACAGAATACACATAAAATAATGTAAATTTGAATGAAAATACATAAACAAATACACTTAAAATAACGTAAATTTGTATAAAAAAATATGTACAAAACACAAATAGAATAATGTAAAATCGTATCAAAATAAATACACAGAATATTAATAAAATAATGTAAATTTGTATGAAAATAAAGAAGCAAAATACCCATAAAATAACGCATTTTTTTTATTTAGAAAAATATATATACCAAAATACACATCAAAAAATTAAATTTGTATTAAAATAAATATACAAAAAACACATACAACAAGGTAAATTTGTATTGAAATAGATATGCAAAATACATATAAAACAATGTAAATTTGTTTCAAAATATATATACGAATACACATAAAATAACGTAGATTTCTAAAAAAAATATATATACAAAATACACATAAAATGAAGTAAATACGTATAAAAAAATGTATACAAAATACACATAAAATAATGTAAATTTGTATCAAAATAAATAAACAAAATACCAATAAAGAAAATGTGTATTTGTATAAAAATAAATATACAATATAAACATAAAATATCGTAAATTTATATAAAACTATATACAAAAATACACAGAAGTAATTAAATTTGTATGAAAATATATACAAAATACACACAAAATAAGCTAAATTTGAATTGAAATATATATACAAAATACATGAAATAAAGTAAATTTGTATCAAAATATTTATACAAATACACATATAATAACGTAAATTTGTATGAAAATATATAAACAAAATACACATTAAATAATGTAAATACGTATAAAAAAATATGTACAAAATACACATATAATCATGTAATTCGTATCAAAATAAATAAACAAAATACCAATAAAATAATATAAATTTGTATGAGTAAACGTCTATATTGCATATTTTTTTAATACAAATTTACATTATTATATACGCATTTTGTATATTAATTTTAATTCAAATTTAATTATTCGATGTGTATTTTTGTATCTGTATTTTTATAAACATATGCTTTATTTTTTGGGTATTTTGCATATTTATTTTGAAACAAATTTACATTATTTTATTGATATTCTGCTCATTCATTTTGATACGAATTGACATTATTCTATGTGTATTTTGTATATATTTTTCATACAAATTTACGTTATTTTATGTGTATTTGTTTATATATTTTGACACAAATTTACAATATTTTATGGGTATTTTGTATATACATTTCAAAAGAAATTTACCTAGTTTTATGTGTATTTTGTATATCTATTTTCATACAAACTCAAATTATTTCTATGTATTTTTGTATATATTTTAATACAAATTTTAGTTATGTTATGTGTATTTTGTAAATTTATTTTCATTCAAATATATATTATTTTATTGGTGTTTTGTTGATTTATATTGATACGAATTTACATTATTTTATATGTTCTTTGTATTGGAGATCGGCCCAACATTCTAGACCTCTTCCTTACCTCAAACCCTTCTGCTTATTCTGTCAAACTGTTCTCTCCGTTGGGCTCCTCCGATCACAATCTTATTTCTGCATCCTGTCCTATCGCTCCTGTACACCCTCTGGACCCACCGAAGAGGCGATGCTTCTGGCATTTTGCTTCAGCTCGGTGGGACGACCTGAGGATGTACTTTTCCGATTTCCCGTGGAATGATTATTCCTTCCAGGATAGAGACCCCTCTGTGTGTGCTCAGCGCATCACAGAGGTGATTGTCTCTGGAATGGAGGCATACATTCCTCGTTCTTTCTCTACTCCTCACGCTAAAAAGCCTTGGTTTAATCATGCTTGTTCTCGTGCTGTCAATGATAGAGAGGTAGCTCACAAAAGGTACCAGAGCCTTCAAACTAATGCTAATTATGAACTTTACATTTCTGCCCGAAATCGTGCCAAATCTATTCTCCGACTAACCAAAAATTCTTTCATTAATAGAAAATGTCAAAACCTTGCTTTCTCTAACTCTTCCCGTGACTTCTGGCATCTAGCCAAAAACATCTCCTCCAACTTCACTTCTTCATCTTTTCCTCCACTCCTCAGTCCTGACGGCAACACTGCCGTCTCATCTATCTCTAAGGCTGAACTCTTCTCTCAAACTTTTTCTAAAAACTCTACTCTGGACGATTCTGGGCATATTCCTCCTACTCATCCCCCCTCTGACTCCTTTATGCCTGTTATAAAGATTCTTCAAAATGATGTTTTCTATGCCCTCTCTGGCCTCAATCCTCAGAAGGCTTATGGACCTGATGGAGTGCCTCCTATTGTCCTTAAAAACTGTGCCTCCGTGCTGTCACCCTGCCTGGTCAAACTCTTTCGCCTCTGCCTGTCAACATCTACCTTTCCTTCTTGCTGGAAGTATGCCTTCATACAGCCTGTACCTAAGAAGGGTGACCGCTCCAATCCCTCAAACTACCGTCCTATTGCTTTACTTTCTTGTCTATCTAAAGCTTTTGAATCAATCCTTAACCGGAAGATTCAAAAGCACCTTTCCACTTCTGACCTTCTATCTGATCGCCAGTATGGGTTCCGCAAGGTGCGTTCTACTGGTGATCTCCTAGCCTTCTTAACTGACTCTTGGTCATCCTCTCTTAGCCGTTTCGGTGAAACTTTTGCTATTGCGCTGGACATATCAAAAGCTTTTGATAGGGTCTGGCACAAATCTTTGCTTTCTAAACTACCCTCCTACGGTTTCTATCCTTCTCTCTGTACCTTTATCTCCAGTTTCCTTTCTGACCGTTCTTTTTCTGCCGTGGTAGACGGTCACTGTTCTTCCCCTAAATCTATTAACAGTGGTGTCCCACAGGGTTCTGTCCTATCTCCCACTTTTTTTCTGTTGTTCATTGATGATCTTCTTTCCAAAACGAACTGTCCTATCCATTCCTACGCCGATGATTCCACTCTGCATTATTCAACTTCTTTTAATAGAAGACCCACCCTTCAGGAACTTAACGACTCAAGGCTGGAGGCTGCAGAACACTTAGCCTCAGACCTTACTATTATTTCCGATTGGGGCAAGAAGAGCCTGGTGTCCTTCAACGCCTCAAAAACACAGTTTCTCCACCTATCCACTCGACACAATCTTCCAAACAACTATCCCCTATTCTTTGACAACACCCAGCTATCACCTTCCTCAACACTAAACATCCTCGGTCTATCCTTAACTCAAAATCTTAACTGGAAACTTCATATCTCATCTCTTACTAAATCAGCTTCCTCGAGGCTGGGCGTTCTGTACCGTCTCCGCCAGTTCTTCTCCCCTGCACAGTTGCTGTCCATATACAGGGGCCTTGTCCGCCCTCGTATGGAGTATGCATCTCATGTGTGGGGGGGCTCCACTCACACAGCTCTTCTGGACAGAGTGGAGGCTAAGGCTCTTCGTCTCATCAGCTCTCCTCCTCATACTGATAGTCTTCTACCTCTTAAATTCCGCCGCAATGTTGCCTCTCTTTCTATCTTCTATCGATATTTCCACGCTGACTGCTCTTCTGAACTTGCTAGCTGCATGCCTCCCCCCCTCCCGCGGCCCCGCTGCACTCGACTTTCTACTCATGCTCATCCCTATACTGTCCAAACCCCTTATGCAAGAGTTAACCAGCATCTTCACTCTTTCATCCCTCACGCTGGTAAACTCTGGAACAATCTTCATTCATCTGTATTTCCTCCTGCCTACGACTTGAACTCTTTCAAGAGGAGGGTGTCAGGACACCTCTCCTCCCGAAATTAACCTCTGATTTTTGACACTCCTTTAACCTCTGTTCGGGAGCAGTGAGTAGCGGGCCTTTTTTTCTTTTTTTTTCTTTGCGCCCTTGAGCTGTCTCCTTAGCTGTAAAAAAAAAAAAATATATATATATATATATATATATATATATATATATATATATATTTTTATGCGCTTTTACATTATTTAATATTTACTTTGAATATATATTTTTATACAAATTCATGGTATTTTATGTGTATTTGTATATATATTTTCATATAAATTTACATTATTTTATGTGTATTTTGTACATATATTTTATTACAAATCTACCTTATTTTATGTTTATTTTGTATGTGTATTTTGTATATTTATATTTATCCAAATACACATTCTTTTATTGGTATTTTGTTTATTTATTTTAATTCGAATTTACATTATTTTATGTGTATTTTGTATACATTTTTTTATACGTATTTACTTAATTTTATGTGTATTTTGTATATATATATTTATAGAAATCTACGTTTTTTTATTTGTATTCGTATATATATTTTGAAACAAATTTGCATTGTTTTATATGTATTTTTGTATATCTCTTTCAATACAAATTTACCTTATTGTATGTGCATTTTGTATATTTATTTCAATGCAAATTTAAATATTTATGTGTATTTTGGTATATATATTTTTATAAGAAATGCGCTATTTTATGGGAATTTTGCATCTTTATTTTCATACAAATTTACATTATTTTATTAATATTCGGTGTATCTATTTTGATACGATGTTACATTATTGTATTTGTTTTTTGTATATACTTTTTTATACATATTTACATTATTTATTGTGTATCTTGCATATATATTTTATACAAATTTATTATCTATTATCTATTTTCATACAAATACACATTCTTTTCATGATATTTTGTTTATTTATTTTGGCACGAATTTACATTATTTGATATGTATTTTGTATATATATTTTTATACGTATTTACAAAATTTCATATGTATTTTGTATATATATTTCTATAGAAATCGACTTTATTTTATGTGTATTCGTATATATATTTTGAAACAAATTTACATTGTTTTATATGTATTTTTGAATATCTCTTTCAATACAAATTTACCTTACTGTATATGCATTTTGTATATTTATTTCAATACAAATTTAAATATTTTATTTGTATTTTGATAAATATATTTTTATAAAAAATGCGATAATTTTGGGGAATTTTGCATCTTTATTTTCATACAAATTTACATTATTTTATTGATATTCTGTGTATTTATTTTGATACGACTTTACATTATTCTATTTGTTTTTTGTTTATATTTTTTTTATACACATTTACATTATTTAATGTGTATCTTGCATATATATTTTATACAAATTTACGTTATTTTAAGTGTTTTTGTTTATATATTTTCATTCAAATTTACATTATTTGATGTGTATTTTGTATATGTATTTCAATACAAATTTACCTAATTTTATGTGTATTTTGTATATTTCTTTTCAACCAAATTTAAATTATTTTTGTGTATTTTTGTATATAGTTTTATAAAAATTTAGGTTATTTTATGTACGGATTTACATTATTTAGTGTGTGTTTTGTATATATATTTTTATGCAAATTTACTTTATTTTATGTGCATTTTTGTACATATATTTTTATAGAAATTTGCGTTATTTGTATATGTTTTCTCATACAAATTTACATTATTTTATTGCTATTTTGTTTATTTATTTTGATACCAATTACATGATTATATGTGTATTTTGTACATATTTTTTATACGTATTTACATTACTTAATGTGTATTTTGTTTATATATTTTTAAACAAATCTACGTTATTATATGTATTTGTATAAATATTTTGATACAGATTTACATTATTTTATGTATTTTGTATGTACATTTCAATTCAAATTTAGCTTATTTTAGCTGTATTTTGTATATATATTTTCATACAAATTTAATTACTTCTGTGTATTTTTGTATATAGTTTTATACAAATTTACGATATTTTTTGTGGATTTTGTATATTTATAATTATACAAATACACATTCTTTTACTGGTATTTTTTTTATTTATTTTGATACGATTTTTATGTGTATTTTGTATTCATTTTTTTATACGTATTACTTCATTTTATGTGTATTTTGTATATATTTTTATAGAAATCTACGTTATTTTATGTGTATTCGTATATATATTTTGAAACAAATTTACATTGTTTTATATGTATTTTTAATATCTCTTTCAATACAAATTTACCTTACCATATATACCAAAATACACATAAAAAAATTAAATTTGTATTAAAATAAATATATAAAAAACACATACAATAAGGTAAATTTGTATTGAAATAGATATGCAAAATACATATAAAACAATATAAATTTGTTTCAAAATATATATACGAATACACATAAAATAACGTAGATTTCTATGAAAATATATATACAAAATACACATAAAATGAAGTAAATACGTATAAAAAAATGTATACAAAATACACATAAAATAATGTAAATTCGCATCAAAATAAATATACAAAATACCAATAAAAGAATGTGTATTTGTATAAATATAAATATACAAAATACACATAAAATAACGTAAATTTATATAAAACTATATACAAAAATACACAAAAGTATTTAAATTTGTATGAAAATAGATATACAAAATAAGGTAAATTCGTTTCAAATTCAATAAACAAAATTCAGATAAAAGAACGTATATTTGTAGAAAAAATAAATATACAAAATACACATAAAATAACGAGAATTTGTATGAAAATATATAAAAAAATAAAAAAAATAGTTTCAATTTGTATGAAAATAAATATACAAAATACACATGTATTTTGTATATCTATTTTCACACAAATTTAATTACTTTTGTGTATTTTTGCATATAGTTTTATATAAATTTACGTTATTTTATTTGTATTTTGTATATTTATATTTATACAATACACATTATTTTATTAGTATTTTGTTTATTTATTTTGATACGAGTTTACATTATTTTATGTGTATTTTGTATACCTTTTTTTATACGTATTTACTTCATTTGACGTGTATTTTGTATATTTATTTTCATAGAAATCTACGTTATTTTATGTGTATTCGTCTATATATTTTGAAAAAAATTTACTTGGTTTTATATGTATTTTGCATATCTATTTCAATACAAATTTACCTTATTGTATGTGCATTTTGTATATTTATTTTAATACAAATTCAAATATTTTATGTGTGTCTTCGTATATATATTTTTATAAAAAAATTCGTTATTTTATGGGTATTTTGCATCTTAATTTTCATACAAATTTACATTATTTTATTAATAATCTGTGTATTTATTTTGATACGATTTTATATTATTCTATTTGTGTTTTGTATATATTTTTTTATACATATTTACATTATTTAATGAGTATTTTTTATATATATTTTATACAAATTTACGTTATTTTAAGTGTATTTGTTTATATATTTTCATTCAAATTTACAATATTTTATGTGTATTTTGTAAATGTATTTCAATACAAATTTACCTAATTTGATGTGTATTTTGTATATTTATTTTCATACAAATTAAAATTATTTTTGTGTATTTTTGTATATAGTTTTATACAAATTTAGGTGATTTTATGTGTATATTGTATATCTATTTTCATACAAATACACATTCTTTTATTGATATTTTGTTTATTTATTTTGACGCGAATTTACATTATTTAATGTGTATTTCATATATATATATATATTTTTATACATGTTTACATCATTTGATGTGTATTTTGTATATATATTTCTATAGAAATCTACGTTGATTTATGAGTATTCGTATATAGATTTTGAAATAAATTTACACTGTTTTATGTGTATTTTGCATATTTTTTCAATACAAATTTACCTTATTGTATATGCATTTTGTATATTAATTTTAATACAAATTTAATTATGCTATGTGTATTTTTGTATATGTATTTTTATAAAAATATGCTTTATTTTATGGGTATTTTGCATTTTTATTTTCATACAAATTTACATTATTTTATTTATATTGTTTATTTTATGTGTATTCGTATTTTGAAACAAATTTACATTGTTTTATATGTATTTTTGCATATCTCTTTCAATACAAGTTTACCTTACTGTATGTGCATTTTGTATATTTATTTCAATACAAATTTAAATATTTTATGTGTATTTTGGTATATATATTTTTATAAGAAATGCGTTATTTGATGGCAATTTTGCATCATTATTTTCATACAAATTTACATTATTTTACTAATATTCGGTGTATTTATTTTGATACGATTTCACATTATTCTATTTGTTTTTTGTATATATATTTTTTATACATATTTACATTATTTAATGTGTATCTTGCATATATATTTCAAACAAATTTATTATCTATTATTTATTTTCATACAAATACACATTCTTTTCATGATATTTTGTTTATTTATTTTGACACGAATTAACCAAGTTATGTATTTTGTATATATATATTTTTATACGTATTTACATAATTTCATGTGTATTTTGTATATATATTTCTATAGAAATCTACGTTATTTTATGTGTATTCGTATATATATTTTGAAACAAATTTACTTTTTTTTATATGTATTTTTGAATATCTCTTTCAATACATATTTACCTTACTGTATATGCAGTTTGTATATTTATTTCAATAAAAAATTAAATATTTTGTTATATATATTTTGCATCTTTCTTTTCATACAAATTTAAATTATTTTATTGATATTCTGTGTATTTATATTGATAGGATTTTACATTATTCTATTTCTTTTTTCCATATATTTTTTTATACACATTTACATTATTTAATGTGTATCTTGCATATATATTTTATACAAATTTACGTTATTTTAAGTGTATTTGTTTATATATTTTCATTCAAATTTACATTATTTTGTGTATTTTGTATATGTATTTCAATACAAATTTACCTAACTTTATGTGTATTTTGTATATTTCTTTTCATACAAATTTTAAATATTTTTGTGTATTTTTGTATATAGTTTTATACAAATTTAGGTTATTTTATGTACGCATTTACATTATTTAATGTGTGTTTTGTATATGTATTTTTATGCAAATTTACTTTATTTTATGTGCATTTTTGTACATATATTTTTTTTGAAATTTGCGTTATTTAATGTGTATTTGTATATGTTTTCTCATACAAATTTACATTATTTTATTGCTATTTTGTTTATTTATTTTGATACGAATGAAAATAGATATACAAAATATACATAAAATAAACTAAATTTGTATTGAAATATATATACAAAATATATAAAATAATGTAAATTTGTATCAAAATATTTTAACAGATGCGCATAAAATAACGTAAATTTGTTTTAAAATATACAAAATACACATTAAATAATGTAAATATGTATAAAAAAATATATACAAAAACAAATAGAATAATGTAAAATCGTATCAAAATAAATACACAGAATATTAATAAAACAATGTAAATTTGTATGAAAATAAAGATGCAAAATACCCATTAAATAACGCATTTTTTATAAAAATATATATACCAAAATACACATGAAAAAATGAGTTTGTATTAAAATAAATATACAAAATACACATACAATAAGGTAAATCTGTATTGAAATAGATATGCAAAATACATATAAAACAATGTAAATTTGTTTCAAAATATATATACGAATACACATAAAATAACGTAGATTTGTATAAAAATATATATACAAAATACACCTAAAATTAAGTAAATACTTATAAGAAAATGTATAAAAAATACACATAAAATAATGTAAATTCATATCAAAATAAATAAACAAAATACCAATAAAAGAATGTGTATTTGTATAAATATAAATATACAAAATACACATAAAATAACGTAAATTTGTATAAAACTATATACAAAATACACAAAAGTAATTAAATTCGTATGAAAATAGATATAAAAAATACAGATAAAATAAGCTAAATTTCAATTGAAATGTATATACAAAATACATAAAATATTGTAAATTTGTATCAAAATATTTAAAAAAATACATATAACGTAAATTTGTTTAAAAATATATAAACAAAATACACATTAAGTAATGTAAATACGTATAAAAAATATGTACAAAATACACATATAATCATGTAATTCGTATCAAACTAAATAAACAAAATATCAATAAAATAATGTAAATTTGTATGAGAAAACATATACAAATATATATAAAATAACGCTAATTTCTATAAAAATATGTCCAAAAATGAACGTAAAATAAAGTAACTTTGGATAAAAATATATATACAAAACACACATTAAATAATGTAAATGCGTACGTAAAATAACCTAAATTTGTATAAAACTATATACAAAAATACACAAAAATAATTTAAATTTGTCTGAAAAGAAATATACAAAATACACATAAAATTAGGTTAATCTGTAATTAAATACATATACAAAATACACATAAAATAATGTAAATTTGAAAGAAAATATATAAACAAATACACATATAATAACGTAAATTTGTATGAAATATATATACAAAATACACATTAAATAATGTAAATATGTATAAAAAAATATATACAAAACACAAATAGAATAATGTAAAATCGTATCAAAATATATACACAGAATATTAATAAAATAATGTAAATTTGTATGAAAATTAAGATGCAAAATACCTATAAAATAACGCATTTTTTATAAAATTATTGATACCAAAATACACATAAAATATTTGAACTTGTATTAAAATAAATATACAAAATGCACATACAATAAGGTAAATTTGTATTGAAATAGATATGCAAAATACATATAAAATAATGTAAATTTGTTTCAAAATATATATACGAATACACATAAAATAACGTAGATTTCTATAAAAATACATATACAAAATACACATAAAATTAAGTAAATACGTATAAAAAATGTATACAAAATACACATAAAATAATGTAAATTCGTATAAATGTAAATAAACAATATACCAATAAAAGAATGTGTATTTGTATAAATATAAATATACAAAATGCACATAAAATAACGTAAATTTATATAAAAATATATATATAAAATAACGCAAATTTCTATAAAAATATATGTACAAAAATGAACATTAGATAAATTTGCATAAAAATATATATACAAAACACACATTAGATAATGTAAATGAGTATAAAAATATGTATACAAAATACCTATGAAATAATCTAAATTCGTATCGAGTTAAATTAAGAAATACCAATAAAATAATGTAATTTTGGATGAAAATATATATACAAAATACACATAAAATAACCTAAATACAAATACAAATATACACATAAAATAATTTAAAATTGAATGAAATAAATATACAAAATAAACATAAAATAAGGTAAATTTGTAATGAAATATATGAAAAAATACACATAAAATAATATAAAATTGTATGAAAATATATATACAAATACACATTAAATAGCATGAATTTGTATAAAATTTGTATCAAAATATATACTTATACACACAATAAAATAGCGTAATTTTTTTTATGAAAATGTATATACAAAATACACATAAAATAATTTAAATACGTTGAAAAATATATATACAAAAAACACATAAAATAATGTAAATATGTATGAAAATATATAAACAAATACACATAAAATAATGTAAATTTGGATAAAATATATATACAAAATGAACATTAAATAATGTAAATATGTATATAAAAAATATATATACAAAAAACACATAGAATAATGTTAAATCGTATCAAAATAAATAAAGAGAATATCAATAAAATAATGTAAATTTGTATGAAAATAAAGATGCAAAATATCCATATAATAACGCATATTTGCATAAAAATATATATACAAAAATACATATAAAATAATTAAATTTGTATTAAAATAAATATACAAAATGCACGTACAATAAAGTAAATTTGTATTGAAATAGATATGCAAAATACACATTAATAATGTAAATTTGTATCAAAATATATATACGAATACTCATAAAATAGAGTAAATTTCTATGAAAATATACATACAAAATAGATATACAAAATACACATATAACTAGTTAAATTTGTATTTAAATACATGTACAAAAAACACATAAAATAATGTAGATATGTATGAAATGAAAACAAATACTTTTTATATAAAATATATATACAAAATACACATAGAATAATGTAAAATCATATCAAAATAAATACACAGAATATCAATAAAATAATGTAAATTTGTATGAAAATAAATTTGCAAAATACCCATAAAATAAAGAATATTTTTATAAAAATACATATACAAAAATACACATAGATTAATCAAATTTGTATTAAAATTAATATACAAAATGCACATACAATAAGGTAAATTTGTATTGAAAAAATATGCAAAATACACATAAAACAATGTAAATTTGTTTCAAAATATATATACGAATACACATAAAATAACGCAGATTTCTAAAGAAATATATATACAAAATACACTTGAAATAATGTAAATACGTATAAAAATATATATACAAAATACACATTAAATAATGTTAATTCGTGTCAAAATAAATAAACAAAATATCATGAAAAGAATGTGTATTTGTATGAAAATAGATACACAAAATACACATAAAATAACCTAAATTTGTATAAAACTATAAACAAAAATACACAAAAATAATTTAAACTTGAATGAAAATAAATATACAAAAAACATATAAAATTAGGTAAATTTGTATTAAAATACATATACAAAATACACATAAAATAATGTAAATTTGAATGAAAATATATAAACATATAGACCTAAAATAACGTAAATTTGTATCAAATATATATACAAAAAACACATTAAATAATGTAAATATGTATAAAAAAATATATACAAAACAAATAAAATAATGTAAAATCGTATCAAAATAAATACAGAAAATATTAATAAAATAATGTAAATTTGTATGTAAATTAAGATGCAAAATACCCATTAAATAACGCATTTTTTATAAAAATATATATACGAAAAAACATAAAATATTTGATTTTGTTTTAAAATAAATAGATATACAAAATACTCATAAAATAAGCTAAATTTGAATTGAAATATATATACAAAATACATAAAATAATGTAAATTTGTATCAAAATAATTATTCTTATACAAATACACATATAATAACGTAAATTTGTCTAAAAATATATAAACAAAATACACATTAAATAATGTAAATACGTATAAAAAAATGTACAAAATACACAAATAATCATGTAATTCGTATCAAAATAAATAGACAAAATACCAATAAAATAATGTAAATTTCTATGAGAAAACATATACAAAATACACATAAATAACGCAAATATCAATAAAATATATATAATATCATATATTTTTATACATATTTAAAATATTTAATGTATATTTTGTATGTATATTTTATTCAAATTTACGTTATTTTATATGTATTTGTTTATATATTTTCATACAAATTTACATTATTTTATGTGAGTTTTGTATATGTATTTCAATACAAATTTGCCTAACTTTATGTGTATTTTGCATATCTATTTTCAAACAAATTTAAACTATTTTTGTGTATTTTTGTATATATTTTTATACAAATTTTAGTTATTTTATTTGTTTTTTGTATATATATTTTCCTACAAATATACATTCTTTTATTGGAACTTTGTGTATTTAATTTTTTACGAATTTACATTATTTTATGTGTATTTTGTATATATATTTTTCTAGGTATTTAAATTATTTTATGTGTATTTTATATATACATTTTCATAAAAATTTACGTTATTTTATTGTGTGTATTCGTATATATTTTGAAACAAATTTTATACAAATTCATGTTATTTTATGTGTATTTGTATATATATTTTCATACAAATTTATATTATTTATGTGTATTGTTACATATATTTTATTACAAATTTACCTTATTTTATGTTTAATTTGTATATTTATTTCATTTAATATAATCAAATTTAAATTTATTGTATATGCATTTTGTATATTAATTTTAATACAAATTTAATTATTCTATGTGTATTTTTCTATATGTATTTTTATAAAAATATGCTTTATTTTATGGGTATTTTGCATCTCTATTTTCATACAAATTTACGTTATTTTATTGATATTCTGCTCATTCATTTTGATACGATTTGACATTATTCTATGTGTATTTTGTATATATTTTTCATACAAATTTACGTTATTTTATGTGTATTTGTTTATATATTTTGACACAAATTTACAATATTTTATGGGTATTTTGTATATATATTTCAAAAGAAATTTGTATATGTATTTGTATTTGTATATATATCTTAATTTTCATACAAATCTACATTATTTTATTAATATTCTGTTTATTTATTTTGATACGATTTTACATTCTTTTATTTGTGTTTTGTATATATTTTTGTATACATATTTACATTATTTAATGTGATTTTATATATATATATATATATATATATATATATATATATATATATATATATATATATATATATATATATATATATATATATATATATATATATATATATATATATATATATATATTTTATACAAATTTACGTTAATTTAAGTATATTTGTATATATATTTTAATTCAAATTTACACTATTTGATGTGTATTTTGTAAATGTATTTCAATACATTGTTTATATATTTTCATACAGATTTACATTATTTTATTAGTGTATTGTATATGTATTTCAATCCAAATTTGCCTAATTTTGTAAGTATTTTGCCTATCTATTTTCAAACAAATTTAAATTATTTTTGCGTATTTTTGTATAAATTTTTATACACATTTTAGTTATTTTATTTGTATTTTGTATATATATTTTCCTACATATATACATTCTATTATTGCAATTTTGTTTATTTATTTTGATACGAGTTTCCATTACTTTATGTGTATTTTGTATATATATGTTTCTACGTATTTACATTATTTTATGTGTATTTTCGATATATATTTTCATAAAAATTTACGTTATTTTATTGTGTGCTCTCGTATATATTTTGATACAAATTTTATACAAATTCATGTTATTTTGTGTATTTGAATACATATTTTCATACAAATTTAAATTATTTTATATGTATTTTTACATATATTTCATTACAAATTTATCTTATTGTATGTTTGTTTCATATATTCATTTCATGCAATTTTAAATTATTTTATGTGTATATTTGTATTTGTATTTAGGTTATTTTATTTGTATTTTCTATATACATTTTCATCCAAAACTACATTATTTTATTGGTATTTTGTTAATTTAATTCGATACGAATTTAGATTATTTCAAAGGTATTTTTTATACATTTTTTTATACGCATTTACATTATTTAATGTGTGTTTTGTATATATATTTTGATGCAAATTTACTTTATTTGATGTGCATTTTTGTACATATATTTTTAAAGAAATTAGCGTTATTTTATATGTATTTTGTATATGTTTTCTCATACAAATTTACATTATATTATTGGTATTTTGTTTATTTATTTTGATACGAGTTACATGATTATATGTGTATTTTCTACATATTTTTTTATACGTATTTACATTATTTAATGTGTATTTTGTTTATGTGTTTTTATACAAATTTACGTTATTATATGTGTATTTATATAAATATTTTGATACAAATTTACATTATTTGATGTATTTTGTAAATATATATATATATATATATATATATATATATATATATATATATATATATATATATATATATATATATATATATATATATATATATATATATATATATATATATTTCAATTCAAATTTATTTTATTCTATGTGTATTTTGTATATCTATTTTCATAGAATTTTAACTACTTTTGTGTATTTTTGTATATAGTTTTTTTTATAAAATTACGTTATTTTATGTGTATTTTGTATATTAATTTTTATACAATACACATTTTTTTTATAGGTATTTTGATACGAATTTACATTATTTTATTTGTATTTTGTGTACATATACAAAATACACATAAAATAATGTAAATTTGAAAGAAAATATATAAACAAATACACATATAATAACGTAAATTTGTATGAAATATATATTCAAAATACACATTAAATAATGTAAATATGTATAAAAAAATTTATACAAAACAAAAATAGAATAATGTAAAATCGTATCAGAATATGTACACAGAATATTAATAAAATAATGTAAATTTGTATGAAAATTAAGATGCAAAATACCTATAAAATAACGCATTTTTTATAAAATTATTGATACCAAAATACACATAAAATATTTGAATTTGTATTAAAATAAATATACAAAATGCACATAGAATAAGGTAAATTTGTATTGAAATAGATATGCAAAATACATATAAAATAATGTAAATTTGTTTCAAAATATATATACGAATACACATAAAATAACGTAGATTTCTATAAAAATACATATCCAAAATACACATAATATTAAGTAAATACGAATAAAAAAATGTATACAAAATACACATAAAATAATGTAAATTCGTATAAATGTAAATAAACAATATACCATTAAAAGAATGTGTATTTGTATAAATATAAATATACAAAATGCACATAAAATAACGTAAATTTATATAAAACTATATACATAAAATAACGCAAATTTCTATAAAAATATATGTACAAAAATGAACATAAAATAAATATGCATAAAAATATATATACAAAACACACTTTAGATAATGTAAATGAGTATAAAAATATGTATACAAAATACCTATGAAATAATCTAAAATACCAATAAAATAATGTAATTCTGGATGAAAATATATATACAAAATACACATAAAATAGCCTAAATACAAATACAAATATACACATAAAATAATTTAAAATTGAATGAAATAAATATACAAAATAAACATAAAATAAGGTAACCTAGAGATAACCTAAGATAACCTAAATACAAATACAAAAATACACATTAAATAATTTAAAATTGAATGAAATGAATATACAAAATAAACATAAAATAAGGTAAATTTGTAATAAAATATATGTAAGAATACACATAAAATAATATAAATTTGTATGAAAATATATATACAAATACACATAAAATAACATGAATTTGTATAAAATTTGTTTCAAAATATATACGAATACACACAATAAAATAACGTAAATTTTTATGAAAATGTATATATAAAATACACATAAAATAATTTAAATACGTAGAAAAAAATATATACAAAATACACATAAAATAATGTAAATTCGTAAAAAATTAAATACACAAAATTCCAATAAAAGAATATATATTTGTAGGAAAATATATATACAAAAAACAAATAAAATAACTAAAATTTGTATAAAAATATATACAAAAATACACAAAAATAATTTAAATTTGTTTGAAAATAGATATGCAAAATACACATATAGGCAAATTTGTATTGAAATACATATACAAAACTCACATAAAATAATGTAAATTTGTATGAAAATATATAAACAAATACATATAAAATAACGTAAATTTGGATAAAATATATATACAAAATATACATTAAATATTTTAAATATGTATAAAAATATATCATATTATATATATTTTATTGATATCTGCGTTATTTATGTGTATTTTGTATATGTTTTCTCATAGAAATTTACATTATTTTATTGGTATTTTGTCTATTTATTTTGATACGAATTACATGATTATTTGTGTATTTTGTATATTTTTTTATACGTATTTACATTATTTAATGTGTATTTTGTTTATATATTTTTATACAAATTTACGTTATTATATGTGTATTTGTATAAGTGTATAAGTATTTTGATACAAATTTACATTATTTTATGTATTTTTTATATATATTTCAATTCTAATTTAGCTTATTTTATGTGTATTTTGTATATCTATTTATTTTAATACAAAATCGAATATATTATGTTTTTTGGTATATATATTTTTATAAAAAATGCGTTATTTTATGGGTATTTTGCATCTTAATTTTCATACAAATTTACATTATTTTATTAATATTTTCTGTATTTATTTTGATACGATTTTACATTATTTTATTTGTGTTTTGTATATATTATTTTTATACATATTTACATTATTTAATGTGTTTTTTGTATATATATTTGATACATATTTACGTTATTTTAAGTTATTTTATGTGTATTTGTTTATATATTTTGACTCAAATTTACAATATTTTATGGGTATTTTGTATATATATTTCAAAAGAAATTTACCTAGTTTTATGTGTATTTTGAATATCTATTTTCATACAAACTCAAATTATTTTTATGTATTTTTGTAATATTTCAATACAAATTTTAGTTATGTTATGTGTATTTTGTAAATCTATTTTCATTCAAATATATATTATTTTATTGGTATTTTGTTGATTTATATTGATACGAATTTACATTATTTTATATGTACTTTGTATATATATTTTTATACGCATTTACATTATTTAATATTTATTTTGAATATATAATTTTATACAAATTCATGGTATTTTATGTGTATTTGTATATATATTTTCCTATAAATTTACATTATTTTATGTGTATTTTGTACATATATTTCATTACCAATTTATCTTATTTTATGTTTATTTTGTATGTGTATTTTGTACATTTATATTTATACAAATACACATTCTTTTATTGGTATTTTGTTTATTTATTTTGTTTCGAATTTACATTATTTTATGTGTATTTTGTTTACATTTTTTTTATACGTACTTACTTAATTTTATGTGTATTTTGTATATATATTTTTATGGAAATCTGCGTTATTTTATGTGTATTCGTATATATATTTTGAAACAAATATACAGTGTTTCATATGTATTTTTGCATATCTCTTTCAAGAGAAGTTTACCTAAGTGTATGTGCATTTTGGATAGTTATTTCAATTCAACTTTAAATATTTTATGTGTATTTTGGTATATATATTTTTATAAGAAATGCGCTATTTGATGGGAATTTTGCATCTTTATTTTCATACAAATTTATATTATTTTATTAATATTCGGTGTATTTATTTTGATACGATTTTACATTATTCTATTTGTTTTTTGTATATATATTTTTGTGTATTTTTGTATATAGTTTTATACAAATTTAGGTTATTTTATGTACGCATTTACATTATTTAATGTGTTGTTGTTATATATATTTTTTTTGAAATTTAGTTTATTTTTAGTGCATTTTGTACATATATTTTTTTAGAAATTTGCGTTATTTTATGTGTATTTGTATATGTTTTCTCATACAAATTTACATTATTTTATTGCTATTTTGTTTGTTTATTTTGATACGAATGAAAATATATATACAAAATATACATAAAATAAACTAAATTTGTATTGAAATATATATATACAAAATACATAAAATAATGTAAATTTGTATCAAAATATTTTAACAGATGCGCATAAAATAACGTAAATTTTAAATAGATATGCAAAATACCCATAAAATATTCTAAGTTTGTATCAAAATATATAAACAAATACACATAAAGTAACGTATATTCGTATAAAAATATATATACAAAATATACATTAAATAGTGTAAATATGTACAAAAATAAATACAAAATACACATAAAATAATGTAAATTCGTATCAAAATAAGTAAACAAAATACCAATAAAAGAATGTGTATTTGTATGAAAATAAATATACAAAATACGCATAAAATAACGTTAATTTGTATAAAACTATATACAAAAATACACAGAAGTAATTAAATTCGTATGAAAATAGATATACAAAATAAAGATAAATTAAGCTAAATTTGAATTGAAATGTATATACAAAATACATAAAATAATGTAGATTTGTATCAAAATATTTATAAAAATACATATAATAACGTAAATTTTGATACGATTTTACATTATTCTATTTGTGTTTTGTATATATTTTTTAATACATATTTACATTATTTAATGTGTATTTTGTATATATATTTCATACAAATTTACGTTATTATATGTGTATTTGTTTATATATTTTCTTTCAAATTTACTTTATTTCATGTGTATTTTGTATATGTATTTCAATACAAATTAACCTAATTTTATGTGTATTTTGTATATTTCTTTTCATACAAATTTAAATTATTTTTGTGTATTTTTGTATATAGTTTTATACAAATTTAGGTTATTTTATGTACGCATTTACATTATTTAATGTGTGTTTTGTATATATATTTTTATCCATAGTTACTTTATTTTACGTTCATTTTTGGACATATATTTTTATAGAAATTAGCGTTATTTTATATGTATTTGTATATGTTTTCTCATACAAATTTACATTATTTTATTGATATTTTGTTTATTTAGTTAGATACGAATTAAATGATTATATGTGTATTTTGTACATATTTTTTATACGTATTTACATTACTTAATGTGTATTTTGTTTATATATTTTTAAACAAATTTACGTTATTATATGTATTTTTATAAATATTTTGATACAAATTTACATTATTTTATGTATTTTGTATATACATTTCAATTCAAATTTAGCTTATTTTATCTGTATTTTGTATATCTAATTTCATACGAATTTAATTACTTCTGTGTATTTTTGTATATAGTTTTATATAAATTTACGTTATTTTATGTGTATTTTGTATATTTATATTTATACAAATACACATTCTTTTATTGGTATTTTGTTTATTTATTTTGATATGAATTTACATTATTTTATGTGTATTTTGTATACATTTTTTTATACGTATTTACTTCATTTTATATGTATTTTGTATATATATTTTTATAGAAATCTACGTTATTTTATGTGTATTCGTATATATATTTTGAAACAAATTTACATTGTTTTATATGTATTTTGCATATCTATTTCAATACAAATTTACCTTATTGTATGTGTTTTTTTGTATATTTATTTTAATAGAAATTTTATTTTTTGATGTGTATTTTGGTATATATATTTTTTAAAAAAATGCGTTATTTTATGGGTATTTTGCTTCTTTATTTTCATACAAATTTACATTATTTTATTAATATTCTGTGTATTTATTTTGATACGATTTTACATTATTCTATGTGTGTTTTGTACATATTTTTTTTATACAAATTTACGTTATTTTAAGTGTATTTGTTTATGTATTTTCAATCAAATTTACATTATTTTATGTGTATTTTGTATATTTTTTCCATACAAATTTAAAATATTTTTGTGTATTTTTGTATATAGTTTGATACAAATTTAGATTATTTTATGTGTTTTTTGTATATCTATTTTCATACAAATACACATTCTTTTATTGATATTTTGTTTATTTATTTTGACGCGAATTTACATTATTTAATGTGTATTTTGTATATATATTTTTATACGTATTTACATCATTTCATGTGTATTTTGTATAGTTTTAAACAAATTTATATTATTTAATGTGTATTTTGTATATATATATTTATACAAATACACATTCTTTTATTGGTATTTTGTTTATTTATTTTGATACTAATTTACATTATTTTATGTGTATTTTGTATAAATTTTTTATACGTGTTTACTTAATTTTATGTGTATTTTGTATATATATTTTTATAGAAATCTACCTTATTTCATGTGTATTCGTATATATATTTTGAAACAAATTTACATTGTTTATATGTATTTTGCATATCTATTTTTGTGTATTCTGTATTTATTTTTGTTATACATAGAATAATGTAAAATCGTATCAAAATAAGTACACAGAATATCAATAAAATAATTTAAATTTGTATGAAAATAAAGATGCAAAATACCCATAAAATAAAGCATATTTTTTTTAAAAATACATATACAAAAAACCACATGGAATAATAAAATTTGTATTAAAATTAATATACAAAATGCACATACAATAAGGTAAGTTTGTATTGAAAAAAAACGCAAAATACACATAAAACAGTGTAAATTTGTTTCAAAAATATATACGAATACACATAAAATAACGTTGATTACTATAGGAATATATATACATAATACACATGAAATGATGTAAATACGTATAAAAATATATATACAAAATACACATTAAATACTGTAAATTCGCGTCAAAATAAATAAACAAAATATCAATAAAAGAATGTGTATTTGTATGAAAATAGATATACAAAATACACATAAAATAACCTAAATTTGTATCAAACTAATACAAAAATACACAAAAATATTTTAAATTTGTATGAAAATAAATATACAAAATACACATAAAATTAGGTAAATTTGTATTGAAATACATATACAAAATACACATAAAATAATGTAAATTTGAATGAAAAGACATAAACAAATACACTTAAAATAACGTAAATTTGTATAAAAAAAATATATACAAAACACAAATAGAATAATGTAAAATCGTATCAAAATAATAAATATAAATATAAAACAATGTAAATTTGTTTCAAAATATATATACGAATACACATAAAATAACGTAGATTTCTATAAAAATATATATACAAAATACACATCAAATGAAGTAAATACGTATAAAAAATGTATACAAAATACACATAAAATAATGTAAATTCGTATCAAAATAAATATACAAAATACCAATAAAAGAATGTGTATTTGTATAAATATAAATATACAAAATACACATAAAATAACGTAAATTTATATAAAACTATATACAAAAATACACAGAAGAATTTTAATTTGTATGAAAATAGATATACAAAATAAGGTTAATTCGTTTCAAATTCAATAAACAAAATTCAGATAAAAGAACGTATATTTGTAGAAAAAATAAATATACAAAATACACATAAAATAACGAAAATTTGTATGAAAATATATAAAAAAAATAAACAAAAATAATTTCAATTTGTATGAAAATAAATATACAAAATACACATGTATTTTGTATATCTATTTTCACACAAATTTAATTACTTTTCTGTATTTTTGCATATAGTTTTATATAAATTTACGTTATTTTATTTGTATTTTGTATATTTATATTTATACAATACACATTCTTTTATTAGTATTTTGTTTATTTATTTTGATACGAGTTTACATTATTTTATGTGTATTTTGTATACCTTTTTTTATACGTATTTACTTCATTTGATGTGTATTTTGTATATTTATTTTCATAGAAATCTACATTATTTTATGTGTATTCGTATATATATTATGAAAAAAATTTACATGGTTTTATATGTATTTTGCATATCTATTTCAATACAAATTTCTTTATTGTATGTGTTTTTTATATATTTATTTTAATTCAAATTTAATTTTTTGATGTGTATTTTGGTATATATATTTTTATAATTAAAAAAAAATGCGTTAATTTAAGGGTATTTTGCCTCTTTATTTTCATTGTGCATTTTGTATGTTTATTTTAATACAAATTCAAATATTTTATGTGTGTCTTGGTATAATTTTTTTTTATAAAATGCGTTATTTTATGGGTATTTTGCATCTTAATTTTCATACAAATTTACATTATTTTATTAATATTCTGTGTATTTATTTTGATACGATTTTATATTATTCTATTTGTGTTTTGTATATATATTTTTTATACATATTTACATTATTTAATGTGTATTTTTTATATATATTTTATACAAATTTACGTTATTTTAAGTGTATTTTGTAAATGTATATCAATACAAATTTACCTAATTCTATGTGTATTTTGTATATTTATTTTCATACAAATTAAAATTATTTTTGTGTATTTTTGTATATAGTTTTATACAAATTTAGGTGATTTTATGTGTATATTGTATATCTATTTTCATACAAATACACATTCTTTTATTGATATTTTGTTTATTTATTTTGACGCGAATTTACATTATTTAATGTGTATTTTATATATATATTTTTATACGTGTTTACATCATTTGATGTGTATTTTGTATATATATTTCTATAGAAATCTACGTTGATTTATGAATATTCGTATATAGATTTTGAAATAAATTTACACTGTTTTATGTGTATTTTGCTGATTTTTTCAATACAAATATACCTTATTGTATATGCATTTTGTATATTAATTTTAATACAAATTTAATTATGCTATGTGTATTTTTGTATATGTATTTTTATAAAAATATGCTTTATTTTAGGGGTATTTTGCATTTTTATTTTCATACAAATTTACATTATTTTATTTATATTCTGTTTATTTTTTTTGAAACAATTTTACATTATTCTATGTGTATTTTGTATATCTATATTTATACGTATTTACTTAATTTTATGTGTATTTTGTATATATATTTTTATAGAAATCTACGTTATTTTATGTGTATTCGTATATATATATTTTGAAACAAATTTACATTGTTTTATATGTATTTTTGCATATCTCTTTCAATACAAGTTTACCTTATTGTATGTGCATTTTGTATATTTATTTCAATACAAATTTAAATATTTTATGTGTATTTTGGTATATATATTTTTATAAGAAATGCGCTATTTGATGGGAATTTTGCATCTTTATTTTCATACAAATTTACATTATTTTATTAATATTCGGTGTATTTATTTTGATACGATTTCACATTATTCTATTTGTTTTTTGTATATATATTTTTATACATATTTACATTATTTAATGTGTATCTTGCATATATATTTCATACAAATTTATTATCTATTATTTATTTTCATACAAGTACACATTCTTTTCATGATATTTTGTTTATTTATTTTGACACGAATTTACCTAGATATGTATTTTCTATATATATTTTTATAAGTATTTACATAATTTCATGTGTATTTTGTATATATATTTCTATAGAAATCTACGTTATTTTATGTGTATTCGTATATATATTTTGAAACAAATTTACTTTGTTTTATATGTATTTTTTAATATCTCTTTCAATACATATTTACCTTACTGTATATGCATTTTGTATATTTATTTCAATACAAATTTAAATATTTTATGTGTATTTTGGTATATATATTTTTATAAAGAATGCGCAATTTTATGGGAATTTTGCATCTTTCTTTTCATACAAATTTACATTATTTTATTGATATTCTGTGTATTTATATTGATAGGATTTTACATTATTCTATTTTTTTTTTGTATATATTTTTTAATACACATTTACATTATTTAATGTGTATCTTGCATATATATTTTATACAAATTTACGTTATTTTAAGTGTATTTGTTTATATATTTTCATTCAAATTTACATTATTCTATGTGTATTTTGTATATGTATTTCAATACAAATTTACCTAATTTTATGTGTATTTTGTACATTTCTTTTCATACAAATTATAAATATTTTTGTGTATTTTTGTATATAATTTTATACAAATTTAGGTTATTTTATGTACGCATTTAAATTATTTAATGTGTTTTTTGTATATATATTTTTATGCAAATTTACTTTATTTTATGTGCATTTTTGTACTTATATTTTTTTTGAAATTTGCGTTAATTTATGTGTATTTGTATATGTTTTCTCATACAAATTTACATTATTTTATTGCTATTTTGTTTATTTATTTTGATACGAATGAAAATAGATATACAAAATATACATAAAATAAACTAAATTTGTATTGAAATATATATACAAAATACATAAAATAATGTAAATTTGTATCAAAATATTTTAACAGATGCGCATAAAATAACGTAAATTTGTTTTAAAATATACAAAATACACATTAAATAATGTAAATATGTATAAAAAAATATATACAAAACACAAATAGAATAATGTAAAATCGTATCAAAATAAATACACAGAATATTAATAAAACAATGTAAATTTGTATGAAAATAAAGATGCAAAATACATATTAAATAACGCATTTTTTATAAAAATATATATACCAAAATACACATGAAAAAATGAATTTGCATTAGAATAAATATACAAAATACACATACAATAAGGTAAATCTGTATTGAAATAGATATGCAAAATACATATAAAACAATGTAAATTTGTTTCAAAATATATATACGAATACACATAAAATAACGTAGATTTGTATAAAAATATATATACAAAATACACATAAAATTAAGTAAATACGTAAAAGAAAATGTATACAAAATACACATAAAAGAATGTAAATTCGTATCAAAATAACTAAACAAAATACCAATAAAAGAATGTGTATTTTTAAAAATATAAATATACAAAATACACATAAAATAACGTTAATTTGTATAAAACTATATACAAAAATACACAAAAGTAATTAAATTCGTATGAAAATAGATATACAAAATACAAATAAAATAAGCTAAATTTGAATTGAAATGTATATACAAAATACATAAAATAATGTAAATTTGTATCAAAATATTTATAAAAATACATATAATAACGTAAATTTGTTTAAAAATATATAAACAAAATACACATTAAGTAATGTAAATACGTATAAAAAATATGTACAAAATACACATATAATCATGTAATTCGTATCAAACTAAATAAACAAAATATCAATAAAATAATGTAAATTAGTATGAGAAAACATATACAAATACATATAAAATAACGGTAATTTCTATAAAAATATATGTCCAAAAATGAACGTAAAATAAAGTAGCTTTGGATAAAAATATATATACAAAACACACATTAAATAATGTAAAGCCGAACGTAAAATAACCTAAATTTGTATAAAACTATATACAAAAATACACAAAAATAATTTAAATTTGTCTGAAAAGAAATATACAAAATACACATAAAATTAGGTTAATTTGTATTGAAATACATATACAAAATACACATAAAATAATGTAAATTTGAAAGAAAATATATAAACTAATACACATATAATAACGTAAATTTGTATGAAATATATATACAAAATACATATTAAATAATGTAAATATGTATAAAAAAATATATACAAAACACAAATAGAATAATGTAAAATCGTATCAAAATATATACACAGAATATTAATAAAATAATGTAAATTTCTATGAAAATTAAGATGCAAAATACCTATAAAATAACGCATTTTTTATAAAATTATTGATACCAAAATACACATAAAATATTTGAACTTGTATTAAAATAAATATACAAAATGCACATACAATAAGGTAAATTTGTATTGAAATAGATATGCAAAATACATATCAAATAATGTAAATTTGTTTCAAAAAATATATACGAATACACATAAAATAACGTAGATTTCTATAAAAATACATATACAAAATACACATAAAATTAAGTAAATACGTATAAAAAAATGTATACAAAATACACATAAAATAATGTAAATTCGTATAAATGTAAATAAACAATATACCAATAAAAGAATGTGTATTTGTATAAATATAAATGCACATAAAATAAGGTAAAATTATATAAAACTATATACATAAAATAACGCAAATTTCTATAAAAATATATGTACAAAAATGAACATTAAATAAATTTGCATAAAAATATATATACAAAACACACATTAGATAATGTAAATGAGTATAAAAATATGTATACAAAATACCTATGAAATAATCTAAATTCGTATCGAATTAAATTAAGAAATACCAATAAAATAATGTAATTTTGGATAAAAATATATATACAATATACACATAAAATAACCTAAATACAAATACAAATATACAGATAAAATATTTTAAAATTGAATGAAATAAATATACAAAATAATCATCAAATAAGGTAAATTTGTAATGAAATATATAAAAAAAAACACATAAAATAATATAAATTTGTATGAAAATATATATACAAATACACATCAAATAACATGAATTTGTATAAAATTTGTATCAAAATATATACTTATACACACAATAAAATATCGTAATTTTTTTATGAAAATGTATATACAAAATACACATAAAATAGTTTAAATACGTAGAAAAATATATATACAAAAAACACATAAAATAATGTAAATATGTATGAAAATATATAAACAAATACACATAAAATAATGTAAATTTGGATAAAATATATATACAAAATGAACATTAAATAATGTAAATATGTATAAAAATATATATACAAAAAACACATAGAATAATGTTAAATCGTATCAAAATAAATAAAGAGAATATCAATAAAATAATGTAAATTTGTATGAAAATAAAGATGCAAAATATCCATATAATAACGCATATTTGCATAAAAATATATATACAAAAATACATATAAAATAATTAAATTTGTATTAAAATAAATATACAAAATGCACGTACAATAAAGTAAATTTGAATTGAAATAGATATGCAAAATACACATTAATAATGTAAATTTGTATCAAAATATATATACGAATACTCATAAAATAGAGTGAATTTCTATGAAAATATACATACAAAATAGATATACAAAATACACATATAACTAGTTAAATTTGTATTTAAATACATGTACAAAAAACACATAAAATAATGTAGATTTGTATGAAATGAAAACAAATACATTTTATATAAAATATATATACAAAATACACATAGAATAATGTAAAATCATATCAAAATAAATACACAGAATATCAATAAAATAATGTAAATTTGTATGAAAATAAAGATGCAAAATACCCATAAAAAAAAGCATATTTTTATAAAAATACATATACAAAAATACACATAGATTAATCAAATTTGTATTAAAATTAATATACAAAATGCACATACAATAAGGTAAATTTGTATTGAAAAAATATGCAAAATACACATAAAAAAATGTAAATTTGTTTCAAAATATTTATACGAATACACATAAAATAACGCAGATTTCTATAGAAATATATATACAAAATACTCTTGAAATAATGTAAATACGTATAAAAATATATATACAAAATACACATTAAATAATGTTAATTCGTGTCAAAATAAATAAACAAAATATCATGAAAAGAAGGTGTATTTGTATGAAAATAGATATACAAAATACACATAAAATAACCTAAATTTGTATAAAACTATATACAAAAATACACACAAATAATTTAAACTTGTATGAAAAAAATATATACAAAAAACATATAAAATTAGGTAAATTTGTATTGAAATACATATACAAAATACACATAAAATATTGTAAATTTGAATGAAAATATATAAACATATACACTTAAAATAACGTAAATTTGTATCAAATATATATACAAAAAACACATTAAATAATGTAAATATGTATAAAAAAATATATACAAAACACAAATAAAATAATGTAAAATCGTATCAAAATAAATACAGAAAATATTAATAAAATAATGTAAATTTGTATGAAAATTAAGATGCAAAATACCCATAAAATAACGCATTTTTAAAAAAAATATATATACGAAAAAACATAAAATATTTGATTTTGTATTAAAATAAATAGATATACAAAATACACATAAAATAAGCTAAATTTGAATTGAAATATATATACAAAATACATAAAATAATGTAAATTTGTATCAAAATACTTATACAAATACACATATAATAACGTAAATTTGTATAAAAATATATAAACAAAATACACATTAAATAATGTAAATACGTATAAAAAAATGTACAAAATACACAAATAATCATGTAATTCGTATCAAAATAAATAGACAAAATACCAATAAAATAATGTAAATTTCTATGAGAAAACATATACAAAATACACATAAATAACGCAAATATCAATAAAAACATATATAATATGATATATTTTTATACATATTTAAAATATTTATTGTATATTTTGTATATATATTTTATCCAAATTTACGTTATTTTATATGTATTTGTTTATATATTTTCATACAAATTTACATTATTTTATGTGAGTTTTGTATATGTATTTCAATACAAATTTGCCTAACTTTATGTGTATTTGGATATCTATTTTCAAACAAATTTCAATTATATTTGTTTTATTTGTATATATTTTTATACAAATTTAAATTATTTTATTTGTTTTTTGTATATATATTTTCCTACAAATATACATTCTTTTATTGGAATTTTGTGTATTTAATTTTTTACGAATTTACTTTGTTTTATGTGAATTTTGTATATATATTTTTCTACGTATTTAAATTATTTTATGTGTATTTTATATATACATTTTCATAAAAATTTACGTTATTTTATTGTGTGTATTCGTATATATTTTGAAACAAATTTTATACAAATTCATGTTATTTTATGTGTATTTGTATATATATTTTCATACAAATTTATATTATTTTATGTGTATTCTTACTTATATTTTATTACAAATTTACCTTATTTTATGTTTATTTTGTATATTTATTTCATTCAATTTTAAATTATTTAAAGTGTATATTTGTATTTGTATTTAGGTTATTTTATGTGTGTTTTCTATATATATTTTCATCCAAAATTACATTATTTTATTGTTATTTTCTTAATTTAACTCGACCCGAATTTAGATTATTTCATAGGTATTATGTATACAAATTTTTATACTCATTCACATTATCTAATGTGTGTTTTGTATATATTTTTTTATGCAAACTAATTTTATGTGCATTTTTGTACATATATTTTTATAGAAACTTAAAACGTTATTTTATGTGTATTTTGTATATGTTTTCTCATACAAATTTACATTATTTAATTAGTTTTTTGTTTATTTATTTTGATACGAATGACTTGATTATTTATGTATTTTGTAAATATTTTTTTATACGTATTTACTTTACCTAATGTGTATTTTGTTTATATATTTTTTTACAAATTTACGTTATTATATGTGTATTTGTTAAAAATATTTTGAAACGAATTTACTTTATTTTATGTATTTTGTATATATATTTCAATTCAAATTTAGCTTATTTTGTGTGTATTTTGTATATCTATTTTCATAAAAATTTAATTACTTCTGTGTATTTTTGTATATAGTTTTATACAAATTTACGTTATTTTATGTGCATTTTGTATATTTATATTTATACAAATACACACTCTCTTATTGGTATTTTGTTTATTTATATTTATACGAGTTTACATTATTTTATGTGTATTTTGTATACATTTTTGATTCGTATTTACTTAATTTTATTTGTATTTTGTATATATATATTTATAGAAATCTACGTTATTTTATGTGTATTCGTATATATATTCTGAAACAAATTTACATTGTTTTATAGGTATTTTGCATATCTATTTCAATGAAAATTTACCTTATTGTATGTGCATTTTGTATATTTATTTTAATACAAATTCAAATATTTTATGTGTATTTTGGTATATATAATTTTATAAAAAATGCGTTATTTTATAGGTATTTTGCATCTTAGTTTTCATACAAATGTACATTATTTTATTAATATTCTGTGTATATATTTTGATACGATTTAATATTATACTATTTGTGTTTTGTATATATTTTTTTATACATATTTTCATTATTTAATGTGTATTTTTTATATATATTTTATACAAATTAACGTTATTTTAAGTGTATTTGTTTATATAATTTTATTCAAATTTTCATTATTTTAAGTGTATTTTGTATATGTATTTCAATACAAATTTACCTAATTTTATGTGTATTTTGTATATTTATTTTCATACAAATTTAAATTATTTTTGTGTATTTTTGTATATAGTTTTATACAAATTTAGGTTATTTTATGTACGCATTTACATTATTTAATGTGTGTTTTGTATATATATTTTTATCCAAAGTTACTTTATTTTACGTTCATTTTTGGACATATATTTTTATAGAAATTAGCGTTATTTTATATGTATTTGTATATGTTTTCTCATACAAATTTACATTATTTTATTGATATTTTGTTTATTTAGTTTGATACGAATTACATGATTATATGTGTATTTTGTATATATTTTTTATACGTATTTATATTACTTAATCTGTATTTTGTTTATATATTTTTAAACAAATTTACGTTATTATATGTATTTTTATAAATATTTGATACAAATTTACATTATTTTATGTATTTTGTATATACATTTCAATTCAAATTTAGCTTATTTTATCTGTATTTTGTATATCTATTTTCATACGAATTTAATTACTTCTGTGTATTTTTGTATATAGTTTTATACAAATTTACGTTATTTTATGTGTATTTTGTATATTTATATTTATACAAATACACATTCTTTTATTGGTATTTTGTTTATTTATTTTGATACGAATTTACATTATGAAAATAAAGATGCAAAATTTCCATAAAATAGCGCATTTCTTATAAAAATATATATACCAAAATACACATAAAATATTTAAATTTGTATTGAAATAAATATACAAAATGCACATACAATAAGGTAAATTTGTATTGAAAGAGATATGCAAAAATACATATAAAACAATGTAAATTTGTTTCAAAATATATATACGAATACAAATAAATAAAATACAAAAAACTATGTAAATTTCTTTTCAAATATATATACAAAATACCCATAAAATATTGTAAATTTGTGTCAAAATATATAAACAAATACACATAAAATAATGTAAATTTGTATGAAAAATATATACAAAATACACATAGAATAATGTCAAATCGTATCAAAATGAATGAGCAGAATATCAATAAAATAACGTAAATTTGTATGAAAATAAAGATGCAAAATACCCATAAAATAAAGCATATTTTTATAAAAATACATATACAAAAATACACATAGAATAATTAAATTTGTATTAAAATTAATATACAAAATGCATATACAATAAGGTAAATTTGTATTGAAAAAATATGCAAAATACACATAAAAGTGTAGATTTGTTTAAAAATCTATATACGAATACACATAATATAACGTAGATTTCTATAGAAATATATATACAAAATACACATGAAATGATGTAAATACGTATAAAAAATATATATACAAAATACACATTAAATAATTTAAATTCTCGTCAAAATAAATAAACAATATATAAATAAAAGAATGTGTATTTGTATGAAAATAGATATACAAAATACTCATAAAATAACCTAAGTTTGTATAAAACTATATAGAAAAATACACAAAAATAATTTAAATTTGTATGAAAATAAATATACAAAATACACATAAAATTAGGTAAATTTGTATTGAAATACATATACAAAATACACATAAAATAATGGAAGCTTGAATGAATATATATAATCATATACACTTAAAATAACGTAAATTTGTATCAAATATATATACAAAATACTAATTAAATAATGTAAATATGTATAAAAAAATATATACAAAACACAAATATAATAATGTAAAATCGTATCAAAATAAATACACAGAATATTAATAAAATAATGTAAATTTGTATGAAAATAAAGAGGCAAAATACCCATAAAATAACGCATTTTTTTTTTAAATATATATACTAAAATACACATAAAATATTAAAATTTGTATTAAAATAAATATAAAAAATGCACATACTGTAAGGTAAATTTGTATTGAAATAGATATGCAAAATACATATAAAACAATGTAAATTTGTTTCAAAATATATATACGAATACACATAAAATAACGTTGATTTCTATAAAAATATATACAAAATACACATAAAATTAAGCAAATACGTATAAAAAAAATGAATACAAAATACACATAAAAATCGTATCAAAATAAATAAACAAAATACCAGTAAAAGAAAGAGTATTTGTATAAATATAAATATACAAAATACACATAAAATATCGTAAATTTGTATAAAACTATATACAAAAATACACAGAAGTTATTAAATTTGTATGAAAATTTACATTATTTTATTTATATTTTACATTATTCTATGTGTATTTTGTATATCTATTTTTATACGTATTTACTTAATTTTATGTGTATTTTGTATATATATTTATATAGAAATCTACGTTATTTTATGTGTATTCGTATTTTGAAACAAATTTACATTGTTTTATATGTATTTTTGAATATATCTTTCAATACAATTTTACTTAATTTTATGTTCATTTTTAATATTTATTTTAAATATAAATACTATTTGATGGGAATTTTGCATCTTTATTTTCATACAAATTTACATTATTTTATTAATTTTCGGTGTATTTATTTTGATACGATTTCATATTATTCGATTTGTTTTTTGTATACATTTTTTTTATACATATTTACATTATTTAATGTGTATCTTGCATATATATTTTATTCAAATTTATTATCTATTATTTATTTTCATACAAATACACATTCTTTTCACGATATTTTGTTTATTTATTTGACACGAATTTTGTATATATATTTTTACACGTATTTACATAATTTCATGTGTATTTTGTATATATATTTCTATAGAAATCTACGCTATTTTATGTGTATTCGTATATATATTTTGAAACAAATTTACTTTGTTTGATATGTATTTTTGAATATCTCTTTCAATACATATTTACCTTACTGTATATGGATTTTGTATATTTATTTCAATAAAAATTTAAATATTTTATGTGTATTTTGTTATATATATTTTTATAAAAAATGCGCTATTTTATGGGAATTTTGCATCTTTTTTTTTCATACAAATTTACATTATTTTATTGATATTCTGTGTATTTATATTGATAGGATTTTACATTATTCTATTTCTTTTTTGTATATATTTTTTTATACACATTTACATTATTTAATGTGTATCTTGCATATATATTTTATACAAATTTACGTTATTTTAAGTGTATTTGTTTATATATTTTCATTCAAATTTACATTATTTTATGTATATTTTGTATATGTATTTCAATACAAATTTACCTAATTTTATGTGTATTTTGTATATTTCTTTTCATACAAATTTTAAATATTTTTGTGTATTTTTGTATATAGTTTTATACAAATTTAGGTTATTTTATGTACGCATTTACAATATTTAATGTGTGTTTTGTATATGTATTTTTATGCAAATTTACTTTATTTTATGTGCATTTTTGTACATATATTTTTCTAGAAATTTGCGTTATTTAATGTGTATTTGTATATGTTTTCTCATACAAATTTAAATTATTTTATTGCTATTTTTTTTATTTATTTTGATACGAATGAAAATAGATATACAAAATATACATAAAATAAACTAAATTTGTGTTGAAATATATATACAAAATACATAAATTAATGTAAATTTGTATCAAAATATTTTAACAGATGCGCATAAAATAACGTAAATTTGTTTTAAAATATACAAAATACACATTAAATAATGTAAATATGTATAAAAAAATATATACAAAAACAAATAGAACGAATACACATAAAATAACGTAGATTTCTATAAAAATATATACAAAATACACATAAAATGAAGTAAATACGTATAAAAAATTGAATAAAAATACACATAAAAATCGTATCAAAATAAATAAACAAAATACCAGTAAAAGAATGTGTATTTGTATAAATATAAATATACAAAATACACAAAAAATATCGTAAATTTGTATAAAACTATATACAAAAATACACAGAAGTAATTAAATTTGTATGAAAATATATATACAAAATACAGCTAAAATAAGCTAAATTTGAATTGAAATGTACATACAAAATACATAAAATAATGTAAATCTGTATCAAAATATTTATTCAAATAAATATAATAACGTAGATTTGTTTAAAAATATATAAACAAAATACACATTAAGTAATATAAATACGTATAAAAAATATGTACAAAATACACATATAATCATGTAATTCGTATCAAAATAAATAAACAAAATAGCAATAAAATAATGTAAATTTGTATAAAATTTCTATAAAAATATATGTACAAAAATGCACATCAAATAAAGTAAATTTGCATAAAAATATATATACAAAACACACATTAAATAATGTAAATGCGTACATAAAATAACCTAAATTTGTATAAAACTATATACAAAAATTCACAAAAATAATTTAAATTTGTTTGAAAAGAAATATACAAAATACACATAAAATTAGGTAAATTTGTATTGAAATTCATATACAAAATACACATCAAATAATGTAAATTTGAATAAAAATATATAAACAAATACACTTAAAATAACGTAAATTTGTATAAAATATATATGCAAGATATACATTAAATAATGTAAATGTGTATAAAAAAATATATGCAAAAAACAAATAGAATAATGTAAAATCGTATCAAAATAAATACACAGAATATCAATAAAATAATGTAAATTTGTATGAAAATAAAGATGCAAAATTCCCAAAAATTATCGCATTTTTTATAAAAATATATATACCAAAATACACATAAAATATTTAAATTTGTATTGAAATAAATATACAAAATGCATATACAGTAAGTTAAATTTGTATTGAAAGAGATATTCTTAAATACATATAAAATAATGTAAATTTGTTTCAAAATATATATACGAATACACATAAAATAAAGTAGATCTCTATAGAAATATATATACAAAATACATATGAAATTATGTAAATACGTATAAAAATATATATACAAAATACATATCAAATAATATAAATTCGTGTCAAAATAAATAAACAATATATCATGAAAAGAATGTGTATTTGTATGAAAATAGATAATAGATAATAAATTTGTATAAAATATATATGCAAGATACACATTAAATAATGTAAATAAGTATAAAAAAGTATATACAAAAAACAAATAGTATATTGTAAAATCGTATCAAAATAAATACACCGAATATTAATCAAATAATGTAAATTTGTATGAAAATAAAGCTGCAAAATTCCCATAAAATAGCGCATTTCTTATAAAAATATATATATCAAAATACACATAAAATATTTAAATTTGTATTGAAATAAATATACAAAATGCACATACAATAAGGTAAATTTGTATTGAAAGAGATATGCAAAAATACATATAAAACAATGTAAATTTGTTTCAAAATATATATACGAATACAAATAAAAAAACGTAGATTTCTATAAAAATATATATACAAAATACAGATAAAATTAAGTAAATACGTATAAAAAAATGTATACAAAATACACATAAAATAATGTAAATTCGAATTAAAATAAATAAACAAAATACCAACATAATGTGTATTTGGATAAATATAAATATACTAAATACACATACAAAATAAACATAAAATAAGGTAGATTTGTAATAAAATATATGTACAAAATACACATAAAATAATGTAAATTTATATGAATATATATATACAAAAACACATAAAATACCATGTATTTATATAAAAATATATATTCAAAATAAATATTAAATAATGTAAAAGCGTATAAAAATATATATCCAAAGTACATATAAAATGAAAATTAAGATGCAAAATACCTATAAAATAACGCATTTTTTATAAAATTATTGATACCAAAATACAAAAAATAAAAAAACGTAGATTTCTATAAAAATACATATACAAAATACACATAAAATTAAGTAAATACGTATAAAAAAATGTATACAAAATACACATAAAATAATGTAAATTCGTATAAATGTAAATAAGCAATATACCAATAAAAGAATGTGTATTTGTATAAATATAAATATACAAAATGCACATAAAATAACGTACATTTATATAAAACTATATACATAAAATAACGCAAATTTCTATAAAAATATATGTACAAAAACGAACATTAAATAAATTTGCATAAAAATATATATACAAAACACACATTAGATAATGTAAATGAGTATAAAAATATGTATACAAAATACCTATGAAATAATCTAAACTCGTGTCGAGTTAAATTAAGAAATACCAATAAAATAATGTAATTTTGGATGAAAATATATATACAAAATACACATAAAATAACCTAAATACAAATACAAATATACACATAAAATAATTTAAAATTGAATGAAATAAATATACAAAATAAACATAAAATAAGGTAAATTTGTAATGAAATATACGAAAAAATACACATAAAATAATATAAATTTTTATGAAAATATATATACAAATACACATTCAATAACATGAATTTGTATAAAATTTGTATCAAAATATATACTTATACACACAATAAAATAACGTAATTTTTTTATGAAAATGTATATACAAAATACATATAAAATAATTTAAATACGTAGAAAAATATATATACAAAAAACACATAAAATAATGTAAGTATGTATGAAAATATATAAACAAATACACATAAAATAATGTAAATTTGGATAAAATATATATACAAAATGAACATTAAATAATGTAAATATGTTTAAAAAAAAATATATACAAAAAACACATAGAATAATGTTAAATCGTATCAAAATAAATAAAGAGAATATTAATAAAATAATGTAAATTTGTATGAAAATAAAGATGCAAAATATCCATATAATAACGCATATTTGCATAGAAAAATATATACAAAAATACATATAAAATAATTTAATTTGTATTAAAATAAATATACAAAATGCACGTACAATAAAGTAAATTTGAATTGAAATAGATATGCAAAATACACATTAATAATGTAAATTTGTATCAAAATATATATACGAATACTCATAAAATAGAGTAAATTTCTATGAAAATATACATACAAAATAGATATACAAAATACACATATAACTAGTTAAATTTGTATTTAAATATATGTACAAAAAACACATAAAATAATGTAGATTTGTATGAAATGAAAACAAATACATTTTATATAAAATATATATACAAAATACAAATATAATAATGTAAAGTCATATCAAAATAAATACAAAGAATATCAATAAAATAATGTAAATTTGTATGAAAATAAAGATGCAAAATACCCATAAAATAAAGCATATTTTTATAAAAATACATATACAAAAATACACATAGATTATTCAAATTTGTATTAAAATTAATATACAAAATGCACATACAATAAGATAAATTTGTTTTGAAAAAATATGCAAAATACACATAAAACAATGTAAATTTGTTTCAAAATATATATCCGAATACACATAAAATAACGCAGATTTCTATAGAAATATATATACAAAATACACATTAAATAATGCTAATTCGTGTCAAAATAAATAAACAAAATATCATGAAAAGAATGTGTATTTGTATGAAAATAGATATACAAAATACACATAAAATAACCTAAATTTGTATAAAACTATAAACAAAAAATACACAAAAATAATTTAAACTTGTATGAAAATAAATATACAAAAAACATATAAAATTAGGTAAATTTGTATTGAAATACATATACAAAATACACATAAAATAATGTAAATTTGAATGAAAATATATAAACATATAGACTTAACGTAAATTTGTATCAAATATATATACAAAAAACACATTAAATAATGTAAATATGTATAAAAAAATATATACAAAACACGCAAATTTCTAAAAAATTATATGTACAAAAATGCACATAAAATAACGTAAATTTGCATAAAAATATATATACAAAACACACATTAAATAATGTAAATGCGTATATAAAATAACCTAAATTTGTATAAAACTATATACAAAAATACACAAAAATATTTAAAATTTGTATGAAAAGAAATATACAAAATACACATAAAATTAGGTAAATTTGTATTGAAATACATAT